>NC_067495.1:111544933-111708766 GCF_947179515.1 Apodemus sylvaticus
ATGAAATGGCATAGGTTAGGTAGCTACGTAAACAGAAATTTAGTAGTATGAGTCTCCTATATGCCCCTTCCTTCCCTATTCATGGGTAATTACATATTAATGTATTTAATTAAAACTTGTTAAAAGTAAGTTTGTAATAAATGTTTGATATTTTATATGTCAATTTTCCTTAATCCTCAGTCCTTCCATTATTAGAAGAACATGACATTCTTTATATGGAATGATGGAAGGAGAAAGGCAGACCTGGAAAGTAAAACATTTGTATAATAAGGTATATGCATGCTGTTTCCCCACATTAGCCAGGAATCTGCAGAGAAACAAACCAACGGGATAGTGGGATGGGTGGCTGAATATATATGTGTACATGCACATACACATCACACCCACACACATATCGCAATGGTCTCCCTTTACCACGTCTTGAATGTCTTCTCACTTCTTATACACTCCTTGTGCAATTCATTGCATGAATGTCTTCTCACTTCTTATACACTCCTTGTGCAATTCATTGCATGAATCGCTTTGGTTTCGGCTACCATCGGTGTGCTGATTACTTCTAAAATACATCTGTTTAAACATATATCTTGACTATTCTATTATGGTATAAAATAATCTAATTTTATATTCATATTAATTATTGTACAAGATTTATTTTGTTTTATGTATGAGTGTTTTGCCTGAATATATGAAAAGTGCACCGCAAATATGCAATGCCCAAAAGTAGCCAGAAGAGGGCACCAGATCCTCTGAAACTGTAGTTAGATGCAGTCGTGAGCTACCATGGAAAGTTCTGGGAACTGAATGTAGGTCTTTTGAGAGAGCAGCAAGTGACCTTAACGACTGATCCATCTCTCCAGCCCCAGGATCATCTATTCAACTGTTTACTAGGTGAATCATACAGCACACACAACTGGCCCAAAATTTTCTTTTTTGGCCTTACTGTGAAACTGATCCCAGGGCCTCTGACAAACCAAACAACTATTGCTGAGATACATGCCCAGATTCTTAATTGTAACATGCCCAAATTTTAACTACTCACATTAGCTAAACGATTTAATTTTCCCTCTCACGCTCTTGCATTCTCCGGCACAAAAAACAAAACACTTCTCAAACCAAGGAACACACAAGGCCAAACCTTTCTTTACTCCTTTCTAATTTCTCATTCCATCATCCATCCCAAGGTCTGAAATCTTTGATTGCCAATCAAATTCATCCGTCCCTCCCTCTCTCTCTCTCTCTTCTTTATTAGATTTTAATTTGTATTAGTCTGCTAAGCCCCTAGCCTCAAGGCTTCTTTCCTTTTAATTAGTTCTACAAACTGTACTGTGATTTTTTCTAAAAAAAAATGCTATAATTCTATTCTCAAATCAGTCTTTTGTTTAAAAATCACTTCAAGGGCTGGTGCTCTTCTAAAGAGCCTGAGTTCAGTTGCCAGTATCCATACCAGGAGGCTCAAAACCACCAAACTCTAAAAACTCCAGCTCTGCAGGATCCAATGCCTCTGGGAGTTCCATGGAGAGCTGCACATGCGTGTACACACACAGGCACACACAGCAGACTATTGTCAATGGTGGGTGGGTAGGTGTGTGTACGCGCGCGCGCACACACACACACACACACACACACACACACACACACACACACACGTGCACATAGACTTTATATGGATTTAAAATTCAACAATGACCTCCTTACCAATCACCAATGGAACATACTTTCCATGGACATAAACTTGAAACCCACTTGAAAAACCTGTTGTTTTCCATATCATCCGTAGTATCAATAATACTACGTACGCCCAACCCAGATCATACAACATACAGTGGCACTGTCCTGAAACTGTCACATAAAACAATCTAGAAGTTTATGATAAGGAGAAGATTATTTACAAGGAAAATTACTGGTGAAACCCCCTCTACAGCTGGATAAGGCTAGCAGTTGTTAAGACTAGTCTGCCAAATCAGACTCATAAATATGCATTCAGAGAGATTTGGGATCCTTTGAGAACCAGTATTTTCTCAACCAACAAGGGCTGACAGATTTATGTTCAGGCATTTACTTTACAAACAAACCATTAAAATCAACATTTCAACTGAGGTCATAGTGCCCCTTTATACTAAGGAGACTCCGAAGAAGAAGGAACAGTTTTACATGCAGATTTATACATATAGAACACTCTAGGTGTCAGAGGATACCAAGCTCTATCCAATGGCTTTAAAGAGAACCCCAACTGAGATAAAACCCAAGAAAAATGAGATATGAGAACCAAAGGGGGAAATTTTGACTCTGTCATAAAGGTGTAAGTAAAATTTTTAGTTTATTTATTAAGATGTCATTTTCTTCATGTAAATTATATTAGGGGTAGCAAAAGACCACTAAAAGCTTCTCAGCGTGCTTTACAGTCTTGTGAAAATACACTTTAACACAGAGTGACCTCCTTGACCAATATAGTGAGAACAAAATAGAGTTACAAAAACATAAAAATTATCAGGAGTTAATAATATACAGAAAAGCAGGGTAAAATACCTGAGAAGCAACTGGGGCTGTTAGAAAGCATCAGCCATTATTTTCTAACTTGAGATTTCTCAAAATTAATTTCAGAATTATTTTCTTTATTCTTTACTGACTCTTTATTGCTAAATGTGGAAAAAATAGAGTCATAAATATTGGGTCATTGGTTCCAGATAGGTTTGCATTCCTAGACAATCTACTACTGTTTCCATAGCCAATTCTTTTTTGCATGGATATTACTGGAGGATAAAGAGCAACAGAAGAGATATAGGCATTTTTTTCTCCCTGTGACTGTACATTATAAAAATTTCAATTTATTAAGGGTCAGAGAATACAGTTTAGTTGGCAAAATGTTTGCTTAGTATGCGTAAACCCCTGGCTTCCACCTCCAGCAACACATAAACCATACATGATTACACACACCTACAATTTAAGCATTTAGAAAGTACATGCAGAAGGACCAGGTTTTGAAAACCCACCATAAAATGCAAAAAAACCCTGTGAGTTAGAGTATATTCTATGCATGTCATGTGTGTGTGAGAGAGAGACAGTCTTCACGTATGTCAGTGTCTATTGTGGATATATGTACACACATGATGCATGTTGGAGACCAGAGGACAAGCTCAAGTGTTATCCCTCGGGTGGTATCACCAGGTAGACTAGGCTAGCTAGCCAAGAGGCCTTAGGAATTCCAGCCTCATTGCCTCATTTCCTCATCTCCCCATGTCCACTCACCTAGTGCTGAGAGTAGAATTATGTGCCACTACCCCTGAGTTTATTTTTAAACCTGGGATCAAACTCAGATCCCCGATACTTACAGTTTATTACCTGGGCTACACATTCAGCCTTGAAAGTGGTATTTTTTGATCAAGCAATTTTGTTAAAAGTCAATAATAAATTAAAATATTCGTGTCTCTATATTATATACAATAAACTTCTGAATAACAGTCATGGTGCCAAACAAATCAAAACAGAAATTATACTCAAAAAATGTTAAACAATAACATACATAGAAAAGTCTGTGGGGGGAAGTGGGAAGGAGTGGGTGGGAGAACAAGGGGAAGGGAAGGGGGCTTATGTGACTTTTGGAGAATGGGGGACCAAAAAAGGGGAAATCTTTTGAAATATAAATAAAAATATATCGAATAAAATAAAAATACATCAAAAAAAAAAAGAAAAAAAAGAAAAGTCTGTGGGGCTGGCATGATGCTTGAGCAGGTAAGAGCATCTGCCAGCAAACCTATTAATCTGAGTTCAATCTCCAAGAACCACATTATGAAAGGAAATACAAAAGCTGTCCTCTGACTTCCACACATGTGCCTACACACACATAGACAAACACACACACACACACACACACATATACTCATGCACACATACGCAAATGTAATTTTAGAACTTAAAATATCTAACCATCTTACTACTATCTAAGACAAAGTTTAAAGGAAAGCTCAGAGCCTTAAATATTTACTTTTTTTAAAAAGAAAAATGGGGGGCAAAAATGATGCACTAGGCATTCCGCTTCATAAGCTAAAGAACACAGTTAGGATCACAGCACAAAACTAAGCTAGACAAGACATAAGCCCAGATACTGAGGGACGGAGGTGAGGTGTATCACAAAGTCAGTGCCAGCAGGTAGCTTAGCAATTAGAAATTATAATTAAAATTGAAAACAAAATTAAAGTCTGAAAATGGGTTCGGGAGTAGCTCAGTAGTACATTATCCCCCCCACACACACACACACAGACATGCAAACACTGTATTTCTAGCAGCTGCAGCACAGGAAATATACAAATGAATGAGATAGAAAACAAGAGAACGGGACCTCAGACACATTAGTTACAGAGACTTAAAGGATATCCTTTTCTGTTAGGTTGTAGGGAGATAGGTACATAAAAGCACGAATTGAGAATTGAGAAAAGCTCCTTACAGGTCAATGAGGATCCCACTCCCCACCTGTATGCTGCAGCAATTGTACCTCTAGACTGTTCTCCCACTACTATACACAGAAACGATGTGCACTGCTGTTTACAAAAGCAACCACAAAGTCCAGACAAATTTAACATCTCTAGGTAAAAGACTATCTAGATATGCTACACAGGTATTTGTTTTCTAGTAGCCAGCAAAGCAGGAGAAGTTATTAAGAAGCAGGAAGCTGACTGGAACAGGGAATCAAAAGCATAGTGTTCATGCTAGACACAGGGTGGGACTTTCATGTTACATGGTATGGGATTTCTTTAATAACTTGTGATATAACTTGTAGAGCAGTGGTTCTCAACCTTCCTAATTCTGTGACTTGGAGATCTCTTCTGAAGCCTCACTGCTACCATCAGAAGGTGCACTCTCAAAACTTCCTCACCAGTAATACAATAGGAAAGATGAAACATATTCATAGAATGGCATTTAAAGACTTAGGAAATGTATAGCAGACACATTTTCAATATGCAGCACAATAAGCAAAGATGTATACCAACAGAGAAGATCTTGGAAGGGTTTGAAGAAGTGTGATATGCTTTCTGGTTAGCTGGTGAGATAGAATACATATACATATTTCCACTCAACCCAGACAGGGAGATGAGAGAATAAACTCCACAAAAGCTGAGAACCTGGAATAGTCTACACAGCCTGCAGGCAGCTCCATGGCTTGGAGTATCCTTTCCAGGGGGTTCAGAGCCTTTTCCAGGCAGCTCAGCTGGTCTTCAATTCATCTAGGCAATTTACCTGTTCTCTGCTACTATTCGGGCTATTTGGAAATTTCTCTGATTTTTCTTTGCGACTTGGCTCATCTGAGAGTTACTATCAGTAGTCTTTACAGTTTACGTATAGAGAGGGTCCTAGAAAATCTGATCAGATTCAGGGATTTCCTGAAGCTATTTTGTGTTTTATATGTCCTGACTTAAGGGAAGGTCCCTGCAGTATCCTCTGCTCCCAGAATAGGCTTTGTTTCATTCTCTTGCAAAACATTTTGTCTTCAGAAGTTCCCCTCCAAGATGGAAGGCTATAATCTCAGAGGAAAGTGCCACACACCTGGTGTTTTAGTGATGTGTACATTCAAAGATCATTCAAGCAGTACACATTTCATGTTATTATATTAAGTATGACAAAAGTGCCCATTACAGCTTGAAGTATTTTTCTCTTCAGGCAACCTGGGCCATCTATTCTATTAAAACATTTTTTTTTTAAAAATCTCAAACAGGTTTCTTTTTAAAAAGGAGTAAGTAAATTCTTCAAGATAAACTCTTATGTACGTGCTACATGTTTTGATGTTGGTTTCTTTGGTTTGTTTTATTTCCTTCATAAATGGAGGAAATGCCTGAGGTAAATTTATATAACACTGTAAAAGTAGCAAACGGTCTCTAGAGTCCAGAGTTAAGACAAGGATGAGTCTCCCATTTCTGGCTGAAATGTAATTAAATCATGACAAAAATTAGGTGAGGCCAAAAAATAATTAAAACTTCTGTTTCTGGGAAGATGAAGTAGGTAGAGCTTCTCTCTATTTCTCTGACAAACTACAACGAAACATAGAAAGAGATGCCAGAGTATGTGAGAAAAAAATGCCATAATTCTGAAGGTTAGCAAGAAAGGGAGGATGGGCTGACGACCTTGGGACCCAAGGGACAATGCAGCGATGGGTGCTCTGAGCATTCTTTCCTTCTCACCTCTCTAAACATACAGTCAAGGAAGATGGTAATCTACAAATTACACTGAACAGAGACCACAACCAGAATAGAACAAAAATGTGAGGGCGAGAGGAAGGGAAGGAAGCAGGAAGGAAGGGAAGGAGGGGGAGGGAAGGTATGAGGGGGAGGAAGACAAGTAACAAAGAAAGGGACCGAAGAGCCAGACAAAGAGTTCCAGGGCAATAACAACAGTAAAACCTCTACAACCAGCTAAAACCCATAAAATGCAAATGTAGCACACCATCTGTATTGCCAAAGGGTTATAAGGGAGCCTAGACTCCACATCCACAAGGCTACTGGGATGGTGGCACACGCAGCAAAGTAAAGAGTTTCTCTTCCCTATAGGCCAGCTAGTACCTTTACACAGCTTTTATTGCCTTTCTTATGGTGGCAGGCCAGACCACCTTGAGGGCAAGGATAAGGTTTTCCCAGTACTCCCAGACAAGGACATAGATATCACTGCACTGTCACCATATCAGTAAGGAGGTAGCAATTTGGTTATAAACAGAGGTCCCCTGAGGAACCTGAAAGCCCAGGCCTATTTGGCAGTAGAGAGACTGCGTCAGTTCTCTGGTAGCAGAAAAATATCAGAGGATGATAGGGAAGACAACTCAATCAGATCCACCATCACATGGCCTAATGTGCAAAATATCTAGGTTCCCATACCAAAATACAAAATCATTTGCCTAACTAGGAGATCAAGCTACACACACACACACACACACACACACACACACACACAGAGATGTGAATATCAAAATGACAGAGATGTTCAAGCTGACAATGTTAAAAATGAATGATCTTAAAAGCACTTGAATAAGCAATGATGAGCAAACTTCCCCAAAAGCCTTATTTTTTTTTTTTAAAAAAAAGTGGGGCTGGAGAGATGGCTCAACAGTTAAAGAGCACTGGCTGCTCTTCTAGAGGTCCTGAGTTCAATTCCCAGCAATCACATGGTGGCTCACAGCCATCTATAGGGGGGTCTGATGCCCTCTTCTGACAGGCAGATGTATATGCAGCAGAGTGCTCATCTATTAAATAAATAAAAGAATTTAAAAAAGAAGCAAGAGAATGTCTTAGTAGTAAGGTAGAAGACAAAGTCTTATCTTGTGACACATGCCTAAATCCCAACACTGCCCAAGTTTAAGTTCAGCCAACACTACACAGCAATATCCTGTCTTACAAAAGAAAAAACAAAAATAGAATATACTAAGAAAAACAGCATAAAAGATTCAAAGTCAAAACACAATCATCAAATTAAGAACACTCATTGAAAAGACAGGCGCAGTACCACAATGGCAGCAATAGGAAAAGAACTGAGTGAACTTGAAGACACAGAACCTTACTTATTACCACCACCACCAACAATAACAAATACAGTGAGCTTAAAAAAATGTCAGAAATTTCTGAAAAAGGATAACAAAACATCACACCTCCTTGTCAACTGAGTTCCGGAAAGAGAGAAGACAAAGGGAAGGTGATTACAGTACCCTCCCTTTCCACCTGGGGCTACATTCCACTGCGTCCCTGAAACTGATTAACACCACAGCATAAACTATATATACTGTGCTGCTTTGCAATACACATTTGTAATGATTAAAATATAGTTTATAAATTGAACCAAGAAAAGGGACTAATGTAGGGAAATGACTTAGCAGTTTAGTGAGAGAGGATTTGATATCCCAAGGTAGGAAGGGAAGGGAAGGGGTAGTTAGGGGAGGGAATTGTAAGGGTGGAAGGAGAAGAAGGCAAGTCTGTGATTGGAATATAACAGGAATAAAAAATAAATGAGTGGGAAAATGGCTATCTACTGCTCTTGCAAAGGACCTAGGTTTCAGTTCCCTCAGAGCAGCTCACAACTGTGTATAACTCAAGATTTTAGGGGATTGGATACCCTCGTCTGCTCTCTGTGGGCACCCGAGCATATGTAATACATGAATACTCATGCAGACCCACACACATACACAGAAATAAAAACAAGTAAATTCATCTCTATAAAGAAAGGAATTTCAGAACAATGATAAGACAAGCAGAGTAGTTAACATCCTGGATAGAATAACACACTGCTCAAAACAGGCTACAGTTTAAACTACGGATCGTTTATTGTTTATTTCTAAACCTTGCCATGGAACATTTTCAGGTTGAATTTAACTGCAAGTTACTAAAACAAAGACAACTGAATGTGCACAAGGGGAGAATATTAAACTTAAAGAATTAAGAAATCCATAGTCAAGAAGCTGAACTAATGCGAAATAGTACCTTACTTATGTGGGAAAAGCAATCCATGTGACAGAAGATTATTCTCAGAAAATGTTAAGGTCATAAGGAAAGGGAAAAGGAGCTTTAAAAAAAAAAAAAAGGACCACTGAGCAAGAGCCCTGAATCCAATTAAAATGCCCTTCAGGAAAAGCCGGGTGGGGGGGGGCTGGGGTGGGGGGGCTGGGGTGGGGGGGCTGGGGTGGGGGGGTTGGGGTGGGGTGGGGGGGTTGGAGCAAGGTTTTCTTGGATGAGGGAATGAAGAATCTGTCATTAACACATCTACCCTACAAGAAGTAGTAAAGGAGGTTTTCTAGTCTGAAAGGAAATGATAAAAGAATCTTGGAACACGAAGGAAAAGACAAATAAGAAGGAGGAAAAACTACCAGTTACTTTCCTTCCCTATCTTGAGTAATTAAAATGAGGTTTATAGTAATTAGCTAGTTTTACATTTTCATTGTGGAAATGGTTATATGAACTACATCATAGTAAAATAGTACAAACAAAAGTCTGCATGCTTGCATGCATGTCTGCACATATGTGCATCCAAGCACACACACACACCCAGAACCAATAACTGGGGAATCAGATTTAAGCATTGAGAGATCATCAGCCTACCTGCCTCTGTGGTTAGAGTTTATTTACATTTTTTTGAGAATAAAATGGAAAAACAAATGAGAAAAAATGACTTGAAAACTAAGAATGATTGCCTTTAATTCTATTTTCTGCTCATGTATCGGTATTTTAAATCAATCTTACATGTATTCCAGTCTTGAACTAGTATTGAGGCTTGAAATTCTCATAACTCAGCTTCTGAATGCTGGGGTTACACTACAGTGCCCTGCTAACTTGTATTAATAGGAATTATTTTATACTTACCTCCCTTACTAGGAAATCGCCGTATTTGTAGCAGATATTTTAAAAGATTTTGTTTTGTATATATATTTTGAGAGAAATTTAATTTATCCTGGACTGGTCTCTATTTTACTTCATAACCAAGGATGAACTTGAACTTATGATCCTCCTGCCTCTACTCGTCAAGTGCTAGAATCATCCACAGGCATTTTGGGGTTCATGCATGATAATTCAGCAGTCTACCAACTGGCTACATCTCTAGCCTTACAAAAGTTATGATAAAATATTTTGAAAAGAGGCCATACATATCTTTCAATCTCATGCTAGCAACTTAAAAGTACATGTAAAAGCTCTAGAACAACAACAGAAAATGTGCAGGGAGGAATTAACATCCAAAAATTAATCAAACTTGGGGTTGAAAGTGATAACATAGAAAAATACAGAGGCAATGAAACAAAGAGTTGGTCCTTTGAAAAAAATCAATTAGATTGGCATGCCCTTTTCCAACTTAACTAAAAATCAGAGAGAGACTATCCAAATTAAAAAAAAAATTAGAAAGGAGAAGGGAACATAACAACAGATATGGAGGAAATCCAGAGAATCATAAGGACATAGCTTAAAAACCTATACTCTACCAAATTGGAAAATACCAAAGAAATATATAATTTTCTCTATACATACCACCTAGCAAAGTTCAGCCAAGATCAAATAAGCAATTTAAACAGACATATAACCCCTAGTGAAGTAGAACCACTCATTAAAAATATTCCAACCAAGAAAACCCCAGGGCCAGATGGTTTTAGCACAGAATTCTACTAGACTTTCAAAGAAGTGTTCATCCCCATACTTAAATTATTCCACAACAGAGAAACAGAAGGAACACTGCCAAATTCACTACACAAGGTCACAGTTATACCAATACAACATAAAAACCCAATAAAAAGAAAATAATACAGCAATTTCTCCTATGAATATAGATGTAAAAATTATCAATAAAAATATTTGCAAACCAAATCCAAGATCATATCAAAAAGATCATCCACCATAACCAAGTAGACTTCAACCAAGACCTTCAGGGATTAAACTGATAAATATCATCTACCATATAAAAAACTAAAAGATAAAAACCCCATGATGCAGAAAAAGCCTTTAAAAAAATCCAACCCCCTGTCATGATAAAAGTCCTGGCAAGTTTCAGGACAGAAGGGGTATACTTAAACATAATAAAGGAACTTTACAGGATGTCTACAGCCAACATCAAGTTAAATGGAGAGAAACTCAAAACAATTCCACTAAAAACAGAAGTAAGACAAGGTTGTCCACTCTGATACCTGTTCAATATAGTATTTGAAGTCTTATCTTAAGCATTAAGACAACTACTGGAGATTAGGATATACAAATTGGAAAGAAATTAAGTAAAATTATCTTTATTTGCAGAAGATATGAGAGTATAAAAAACTGACCTTAAAATTACACTGAAGACCTCCTATCACTGATAAAATAAATTATTTTTTAAAATTTCAATACTTTCGTTGACGTCTCTAAGTACAAAATTGACTCACAAAAATCAGGAGCTATGAGAGGGGGAGGGGAGAGGGGAGAGGAGAGGAGGGAGAGGAGAGAGGACAGAGGAGAGGAGAGGGAGGGAGAGGGAGAAGAGAGAGAGGGGAGAGGGGAAAGGGGAGAGAGGGGAGGGGAGAGAAGGTAGAGGGGAGAGGAGAGAGGAGAGGAGAGGAGAGAGGAGAGGGGAGGGGAAAGAGAAGAGGAGAGGAGAAGGGAGGGAAGCAGAAGGGAGGGGAGGGGAGGGGAGAGGAGAGGAGAGAGGGGGGAGGGGAGAGAAGGGAGAGGGGAGAGGAGAGAGGAGATAGAAGAGAGAAGAGAGGAGAGCGAAGAGAGAATAGAGAAGAAGATAACTAAAACAATCCTGAATAGTAAAAAGAACTGCTGGATGTGTCACCATGCCCAGTTTCAAGTTGAACTACTGAGCTATAGTGATTAAAATCAGCATGGTATTGACACAGAAGCAGACACACTAATCAACAAAATTAAACTGAAGACCCAACCACAAGTCCATACCTATGAACACCTGATTTTTGATTATGAAGCCAGAAATAGAAACTGGGAAAAACTGCACAGTAGCGTGTAGAAGAATCTAAATAGACCTATTTACTTATCACACTGAACAGAGCTCAGGCCAGATACACTAAATCTGATGTGGGACAGTGAACCATGCCAACAGTCAGAAGAACTGGTACGGTTGTAGCAAGTTCAGAACCTCAACAAATCTCATAATTGAGAAAGGCACGAGTTCAAACTAGCTCCCAACCAGGGAGCACTTAACCACAACACCCCACTAAGAGGAACATGACAACTGGTCACATAGCATAAGAGTCTAGGTATTTAGTTGCTGGTTCACCCTGAATAAGACACATGCATCTTCATCTACCATGAACAAAACAGGACAAACAAAGGCTGTTTCCTTCATCCTGGAAAGGCTTGATCTAGCATTGTAGGGGAGTACCAGGACAGAGAAAAAGGAGAGAGGTGATTGGAGAATAGGTGGAGAGAAGGCGACTTATGGGACATATGGGGAGGGGGGAACTGAGAAAAGGGAAATCATTTGGAATGTAAACAAAGAATATAGAAAAGAAAAAAAAAAGACCACATGTGTTGGGGGTGGGGCAAGTTGAAGGCCTTCTTCATACATAGGCATGCCTAAGTCTCCCACAGAATATCCTCTGTACTCCTGGCACTCATTCAGAGCTAAGCCTTATTCCCCAGTCTGCTATCCAGGCTCATTGCAGGCCACAAACTGCCTTTCTCAATTCCTCCATGATCCCAGAGATATCTGGGTACGCAGGAGTTTGAGAACCACAGCTTCCATACCATAACTCGATGTTTTTTATTCAAAGAAACACTGGCTGGGACCCCTATCATAGACAGCATTCTGCCTTGCCACTCTGAGTGGGGGTCCAGTAGCAATGTGGAAACACAAAATAACAATCTAGAAGAGGGGAATAGCTTTGAATTCATTGGCACAGGATAAATACTTCCTGAACAGAATACTTAGCACAGGCACTAAGATCTACAATAAATGAGAAGTCATAAAATGGAAAAGCTTCTGCACACTAAAGGACACTGTCATTCAGACACAAGAGCAGCCTACAGAATGGAAAAAGGATACCTTTACCAATTACACACGGACAGAGGACTAATATCTAAAATATATAAAGAAGTCAAAAACAGGTGTCAAGAAAACAAGTATCCCAATTAAAAGTGAAACACACATGTCTAAAGAGAGGAAACTCAAATGGCTAAGAAACACTTAAAGAAATGTTCGACACCCCTAACCACCAGGGCAATACATATTGAAACAACTCTGAGATTCCACCTTACATCCATCAGAATGTCTAAGATCAAAAACTCAGAGGACAGCAAATACTGGCGAGGATGTGGAGCAAAGGGAGCACTCCTCCATTGCCAGTGATAGTGCAAACTTGTACAACCACTTTGGAAATCAATTTGGCAGTTTCTCAGAAAATTGGGAATAGTTCTACCTCAAGAACTAGCTTATACCATTCCTGGACATATACCCAAAGGATGCTCCAACATCCCATATTGATACATGTTCCACTATGATCATAGCAGCTTTGTTCATAATAGCCAGAAACTAGAAACAACCTAGATATCTCTCAAATGAAGAATGGATAAAGAAAATGTGGCACATCCACATAATGGAAACCGACTCAGTTTTTTAAAAGTACAATCCACAGGTAATATAACTGAACAAGAAAAAAATCATCCTGAGTGAGGCACATCAGAGGCAGAAAGAAAATAAGATGCCTGCCTTGCCCAGCCATCACCAGAGAAGCTTTTTCTGCATCAAATAGGAAGAAATAGAGAGAGCCGCAGCCATTTTCCCAAGAATGAGATATCTTGGGAAACTCAGCCATAGAGAAGTCTCCATCAATTCCTTCCCCTCAGAGAACTCTCTGGAAAAGGAGACAGAGTATAGCAGCCAGTGGGAAGGGAGGACAGGAGGAAAACAAATTCCTCAAAATCCACATGAGCAAAGTGCATATGAACTCACAGAGACTGAAGCAGTAAGCACTGGTCTGCACAGGGTCGTCTGCTTTTTTATTATGGCTTTCAGTTTAGTGAATTTACTATGGGATTCCTGAGTATATAAATGAGTGGGTCTCTGATTCTTGTTGCTTTTCTTGGGCTCTTTTGCTTCTGTTGGTTTGTCTTGTCCAATTCTGATTTTTTTGTCTTGGCATATTATATTTATATTATATTACCCTTACAAACCTATTGGTTTTCTAAAGAGAGACAGAAATGAGAGGGAAAACTGTAATCATGATATATTATGTGACAAATTTTATTTGCAAGAGAAGGAAAATAAAACATTACCTTCCAAAAAAGAAATAAAAATGAGTAATTTACCCATTCACATTTGATAATGACTATTATTTGATAATGACTGAAGTACTTGTTTTTCCCTTACCTAATTCTTACTAGACTGTTTATTTTATAGATACTTATCTTAAATAAAAGAACTGAAAAGGTAAATTTAGAAGGAGAAAAGATCTTTTTTTTTTTAGTAGTCAGATAAATGGTCCTTGTATGGAGGAATTATACTAACTAACATTCGGTGAAACTTACTGTATTCTGGGTACTGCACTTAAACACATGCCACATTCATCTACTTCCTGAGACATTTAAATTGTTTTATATTTATGGATGGGTAAATCATGACTCAATGAAATATACTGATTCAAAAGCAAGTAACAGGCCACTTAACTAAAACTATAGTGCAATACTATGTATATTTATAATCACTACCATATACAATGCATAAAAATAACATATATGTCCTCAAGTATGTAAAAGAAAGAAGACATCTGATGTTGACCTCTGGCTTCCACATATGTGCACACATGTAATGTACATTTAGTACACATGCACTGTCCCCTAAACATATACATATACCACATATATTCACACATAAAGTTATTGTGCAATAGTAAAAAGTGTGTGATGGGCTAAAGATTACCATATCTTAGAGTAGAGAAAAGGAAAAATTAAAGAGGAAACAATATATGCCTTTAAGGTAAAACTGCATTTAATTTTCAAAGGTATACACAGAGTTGTCTAAATTATATTGAAGTTCAAATATAGCATAGAATAGGTTTGCATAGATTAATCTGTGTATTATGTTTAGTACTTTTGACACAGGTTTCTTCAAAGAAACTTTTAAAATATGCCAGACACTGGTTAAGAACACTGACTTCTGTTACAAAGAACCCAGCTTTGGTTCCCAGTCCCTGCATGGCAGCTTTCAGTGACCTACAACTCCAGCTCCAGGTGATCTAACTCCCTTTTCTGGCTCTATGGGCACATGCATATGCTAAGTACACATACACAAACTCAGGCATACACATACACAATAAATAAATTAATTAATCCTTTAAAAATATGATAGACGCAAATCAAGATTATATAAATGAACACACATTTAACTCAAATGTTCTTCATAATCCTTAGGTGAAAAGAAATGATATAAATTATTCACATGTAGGTTCTTTATAAAAAATTACTATTAATTTTTTCTTTAATCCTCAAACAAAGTAAAAAAGGAAAATGTGCTGTAAAGTTGCAGACTTTCACAAACCAAAGCTAAAATATTCCAAGTCTCTCTTCTCCAAAAACAATGTATTTGTTCCCTTAAAGAAATATATACTGCTATACTGCAGTACATAATGGTTTACTCATTCTTGACTCTAACATTTTGGAAGCTAAAGAAGAAAAACCAAGAGTTTAGTCATCTTTCACTATATAGCAAGTTCAAGGCCAGTCTGAACTACATAAGCCCATACAAAAATAAATGTTCACTACTAACAAAGAAAATTAGGTATAATATTTATAGATGTACCTTTCACAATATATCTGTATTGTATATGGTCAGAATTCAAGGTTCTCTTTCATGCTTTTCAGTTTCAAAGGAACTGTAATATTTGTAGAACTCAACTCTTACAATACAGTGCATTAGCTTGCTAGAAAACTATTCTTAAACAAAATGGCTTCCAAATGCATAGGAAGGGTGTATGCTTCATGTTAATTTGTCTCCTCTAGACGACTGGTTAAGTAGCACATGCTGATGCTGCAGCTGCTACCATGTTCTCAGTTACCTCAGGAATGTTTACACTTGATTGGCGTAACATTAGAGTTTATGCAATTATCTATAGTATTTCATGACTAATACATGCACATTACTGATAGTACAAGTTTTCTTCTCGGGTTTATTTTTCCATTAGGAAAAATTATGACATTGTTACATTAATTATATTGTTAATTGGTGATATGTTTTTCTTTCTTTAAGCAAAACCACCACTACCAACAACAAGAAAAAACAAACAAACATGTAAGCCCCTAATCTTCAAATTGGAATATTAGGCATTGTGCCAGTTTCATGACTCATTTATCTTAAAACGTGCCCACATATCCGTTGGCTAAAATATAGAAGATATTTTCATTAAATTAATCACCTAATTAGAAACTATCCATGGTTTCCCCAAGTAGCATCTTAGCCAAATGCCTATACTTTCTGGTTCCAGTTTTCTGCTATTCCTCTTACAACTCTAAACTACTCAGATGAACATGTTCCCCAATTCTCTAAACATCTTCCTAACTGTATAAGATCCTCACACTTGGAAGGTTCTCTCATTTAAAAATCTTAACTACCTATCCAGGGTAAATCTTGGTTAAATCTATCTTTTCTATTCAAACCCCTTCTATTCCCTTGTCAGCTAATTTTTAATCATGTTTTTCATGATTATAAATATCATCTGTCCTATGACAATGCACAATACTTAAAGATAAAGAATGATTTGAACTCTCTCTCCAAGTACTATTCATGTTTCTAAAATTAGAGGGGCTATACTAAGAGAACCCTAGGGATGCCCCTAATTCTAAAATTTTATACATCTATCTCTTATACTTTCTGTAACATAGCAATTACTTTACAATTGCTGATTTTAACCATATGTAGTATAAAATTATCCAGTCCTAGCTACTAGACAGCTATTTAAAATTTCAAGAGGACAAAGGGATAAACTGTCAGCTTCATCTCAACAGATGTCAGTAGTAAGTAAAACATTCAGTCATCCATTTTTCTCAGTCAGCAAGTTTTAAACTTAAATCTAATCCAGGTATCATATCAAGCAATAAAAATACCCGACTTTTTCTCCCCTCAGTGGACTCACAAGCCAGTGTGAACAAGAAGAGAAACAAAAACAAGAATAAACATTGCTAAAGAGAGGAGCAAATGATACCATATAAACATGTAAAAGATACCCGAGTGGAATTATGAAGTTGAAGAGATTCAAGAAAATCTTCCCAGAAGAGATGTCATCTGAAGCGAACTCCAAATGACAGGAAATAGTTAGCATTCCAGAAGAGAAGCATGTGCAAATCTGTGAGGCTAAGAGAGCCTGGCCAGTTTGGGGAAGTGCAAGAAGGCAGGATGAGGCTCCAAGTTAGACTGCAACATTAGTAGGCTAGTAAGAGCAAGGGAAGAGCTAAAGGGACAACCAGAAGGCAAATCTTTAGTTTGAGCCCTTGAATGCTCATGGTCCAATGCTTGCTTTGGGATACAGCCATATTTCAGATGATTGGCTTTTAAGAATTAAATGGATTGTGAGAACTCTGACATTATCACTAGGTTAATCTGCTGATGGGCTCATAATCTAGTGGGCTATTGGGAAGTGACAGAAAACTAGGAAGTAGAAGAGATGAAGGAAATGGGTTATTCTGACATGCCCCTTTCTGTCTCCTTGTCCTTCCTCAATGCCATAAGTTAAGCCACCTTTGCTACAGCACACTTCAGCTGCCTTGCTGGCCTTGCTTCATTTCCTTTCAGAGAAACAAAGTCCTGTCGATACAGCATATGAAGGTTTATTAAATCCAGAGAGTCATTATCTGAAGATAAAACAAATATATCTGTAGTACAGTAAATGGATTTAAGCCACATGAAGAGTCCTTCTCAACCATTTAATACTCCAAACCATTTCAAGCACTACTATACGCAGAAATATCAGACCATTTTGAAGCAACGGTTAATGAGAATAATGTAATGGGCTCTTTTTGAATCAATATTTAGGGCCATAGTGAATTCAACATTCACATTACTCTAATTGTTGTTGCTGAACAGTAGGTATGATACTTTTTCATTCAGAAAGCCTCAATTTGGCTTGCTTTAAATGAGTAAATTTCTGATATGTTTCCATATAGTCACAAAGCATAAAGGCTTAATAAATAAAATCTAGTCATAATAAATGCAGTAACATTATATACACAGCAACCATTCTGAATCAAGAACCTTTTTTTTTTTTTTTCAGAATCTACTTAATACCTTGATTCTCTTACCTCACATTAAATCAAGTTCCTTGGCAATAAGGCTATCTAGATCAGTGGTTCTCAACCTTCCTAATGCTGGGACATTTTAATACAGTTTCTCATATTGTGGTGATCTCTAACCATAAAATTACTTCATTGCTACTTCATAATTGTAATTTTGCTACTGTTATGAATTGTAATATAAATATTTGTGTTTTCTGATGGTTTATAAGTGACCCTTATGAAAACTTGTCAACATCACCCCCAAAGGGGTGGGACCCACAAGTTAAGAATGGCTGATCTAGTTAAATAGTACAAATGGTTTCCTCCTAGCAAAAGCATTGCCATCTTGTGTATTTATTTTCCCCACCAACTGTGAGAAAGTGTGTCTCTGCTTCACATAGCAAAGCATACAATCTGCCAACGAAACTAAAATCTACACTCGGTATTTACAGCAAATATTGTTGAGAAAATCTCGTGACTTTAGCATGAAATGGTTCTTAGAAACTCCACATATACAGTAAGCACAAACTATGCCAAGTTATAATAACATTTCAAAACTATTTTCAAAGGCAAAATCCATAAGATCAAAAGTAGGTAAAATAAAACAAAGCAAAAGAGACCAACTAAAATTAACTCAAAATTTGCTATGATACCTCATTTTGGAGCTACATTTTTTTAAATAACAAAACTTGAACAGCAGTTGCGTCCTTGAGAAGTTAACACTCTTATTCCTTTAATGAAGAACAGGGAGCACACTTTCTCCTCAAATACTCACACAGATAAATGGAAGGGTAACTAAAGCTCAACTGAAAGGCAGTCTTCAATTCTAGCACTAATAGAGTTTTTCTGAAGGCTGAATGGCTGAAAAGCAAGCAGCCAATTTTTTTTAAATGGCAATCATTTCATAGTAACTGTATATAATACCACAGTACCCACTATAGTAGACATTTTTTTTTTTCATGACAGGATCCCAACACTATCCCTCAGTCAAAATCAGGCACAGGATTCTTTTTATGTCAACAAACCCAACAACTTAACCTATGCCAGGCATAACATTAAAAAATTATTTTAAAACACCAGCATCATCTACCCATAACATTTCTCAGCTATTTCTAGTTATGGTTTATTATAAAGAATCCACACGGCAGAAAACAGCCATTCACACGAGTGAGTTTAGCAGTTTTGTTTCTAAAGACAAGTCTGACTTATATTTGTTTAGTACTGATATCAAAATTTTCTGACAAATAAAATCAGTTTTTAAAAAAACAACATAATCCATTGAACAATGAATAAGTGTTCCAAATGAAATTCAAAGTAGTTTGACAGCAAGTTGGGACTAGACTGTATGTGTTTGGGGTGGGGGGTGCAGCTTCTGAGTTATACTGAGAGGACATCTCCAGATATTTTTATAGGCAAATCAGTAGAACAAATGGATGATGGGGAGGTGAAACATTTAGGAGGCAGAGAGAGAGAGACAGGTAGATCTTTGTGAATTTGAGGTCAGCCTGCTGGACATAGTGACTCCAGGGCAGACATAGTGAGAACCTAGTTTCCAAACAAATCCCCAGAGCAAATACACTAAGCCACCAAATTGTATACTTCAAATAGATTAGATTTCTATTGTGTATCAATTACATATTCTGTTTGTTTGGAGATAGTGTCTCTCTACACAGCCCTAACTATTCCAGAACTCACTATGTAGATCAGGCTTGCCTCAAACTCATAGAGATATGTATGCCTCTGCCTCCCTAGTGCTAGGATTAAATGTGTGCATTATCAAGCCTAGTTGATTATGCTGTTTTTAAAAACACAGATTTGGGGACTGAAGAGATTGCTCAGTGGTTAAGAAACACTTGCTGTTCTTTCAGAGGACCAAGTTCTTAGCACCCACATCACATGGTTTACAACCAGTGGTAGCTCCAGCTCCAAGAGATCTGACACCCTCTTCTGGCCTCTGCAGGCACATGCACACATGTATAAATATGCATTAATAAATAATAAAAATAAATCTTTAAAGAGGAACACAAATCTTTTGACTTTATACAAATCAGACACCCTGGAAGAGATCTGTGACTGTTTATAACAGATTTCTCATCTTATTTTCCATTTCAATTTTCTACCATTGAAAATATTCACATACAGACATACAGACACACATACAAATGTAGTCAAAACATTGGGTATGAAAATATTAAGAAATGCTTTTCTCACTTTTCACTAAGTCCCCTGTTCAGAAGCAACTTCTTAAAAACATCTTGTCACCGATCTACATGGATGTCTCCGCAGATTCTAACACTTAACTGCTCTTCCAAAGGAACCTTTTCCAAGTCTCAGCACTATATATGGCAGCTTACAATAGTCTGTAGGGAATCTGAAGCCCTCTTCTGGCTTCCAAGTGAACCAGCATGCAAAATACCCATAAGTATAGAAAAACATTTTTGCTACCACTCTCTTCAGATCATTCCTCTGCATTTTTACAAAATATATTTTTATGTGCTTTCTTAGCTATCACACTCTCTTATGTGTCATCTTTCACGGTCAGAAAAGAAATGAGGCTAAAAAATTGACAGCATGGATTTTATTCCTAACTATTCTATTTATTAGATATGATACTTTGTCAGAAATATATCTGAACTTTATAATGCCTCAGCTTCCTCTCCTATATATGGGAACAATAACCTCATTATGCTGTTATGTTTTAAATTAAATGTGTAAATACATTCAAAGTACTTGGAATAATGCCAGGCTCACAATGCATATTAGAACAATTCAGTGATTTGCACTGTCATAAGCACTAATGGACATCAAATTATTTCATGTTCTCAGCAGTCCCTGGATACACTGCAAGCTACTTCCAGATAGTGAGTGAATTTTATTTTAAAGTACAGTGATTTACAGGTCACTGTTAATCAAATGCCTGTTCATTAATGTTTAAATGGATGTTGGGCCTGTGTGATGCCAAAAGGCACTTGGGAAAATTCTTAGTCTATCCAAACTCATTTTAATAAATACAAAACTGTGTAAGAAAGAGTACAGATATAGAATGGTGGCTGGTATTTCTATTGCTGCTTTTACTTTCAATTTGTTAATTAAAAGACTAAAGCTAGTAAAAGATCCTTGACCTAAAGACCTCCTCCTCCTCCTCCTCCTCCTCCTCCTCATTCTCCTTCTTTACCTCCTCCTCCTTCTTCTCCTCCTTTTCTTCCTCCTCCTCCTCCTCCTTCTTCTTCTCTTGATTTTTTTTTTTTTGAGAGAGAGTTTCGCTGACTAGTCCTTACTGTCCTAGAATTTGTATTGTAGACCAAGCTAGGCTTAAACTCAGAGAGATCTGCCTGCCTCTGCTTCCTGAGTGCTGGAATTAAAGGTATACTACACTACCAACCAGCAACACCTTCTTATATGATTAATGCATTAGCTCTAGGTTAGAAATGAAACATAGTCAACTCCTAGCTGTTCCTCATAGTAAGTAACTCAAACTCACTAATATATATATATATATATATATATATATATATATATATATATATATATATATATATTCCACAACGATAAATTAAATGATGATAACTATACTTCAGAAGGAAAAATGCTCTGTTACAGGTAATATTCTTTCTACTGCCTAGCTCACAGACCCCTTGCAGTATCAATAAACTATTTTTAGCGGAAAGAAAAGATGGTCTATGATAAAAGCCATCACAATTTTTTAACTGTTAAACTAATTCTCTAAGGGTATAAGAACTTCTCCAAAATTACTTTTTTGATTTTTGCAGTGCTGGAAATAAAAACCTAGGGCATCATGATTAGGTATATACAATGAACATGACAATAAAAATTGAGTCTAACAGGGGGAACTGGAGGCTGGACAGATGGCACAATGGTTAAGAGTACATACAACTGTTACAGAGGATTCAAGTTCATTTTTCATAATCAACATTTGGTGGCTCCCAGCTACCTGTAACTCCAGAGCACAGGAAAGACTGGCAGATGCATACACACACACACACACACACAAGCATGCACAAGTGCGCGCGCGCGCACACACACACACACACACACACACACACACGCATGCACATACACAGTTACAATATTTTTTAAATTAAGAAATGGTAGCATATGCATACATGAAAATGCAGCATCTATAAGAAAATAGATGGAACTAGAGATGATAATCTTAAGTGAAACAAGCCATGGGAACTAGAAAGATGGCTTAGTGGTTAAAAGCATTTGCTGCTTTTCAAAAAGACTGGAGTTCCATGTCTAGCACCCAAATTGGAGAAGTCAGAACTTCCTGTCACTCCAGCCCCAAGAGCCTCAGCATTATTCTGAACTCTTTAGGCACTCACATATACTTACTTACACATATAGACATATGCAGAAATAAACCATAAACCAGAGAAAATTTCTCATTTATTCTCATATATAGGAACACACAGACACACACTCACATAATCACACACATACACACACACACACACACACACACACAAAGATTGTAAAGGGAGAAGAAGTATTCCAAAGGAAGAGAAGTAGGAACAAGAAGGAGGAATTGGGGAAGAAAAGAAATGTCACATATTCTGTCTCATATGAGACCTAGATTTAATATATCATAAAATCCAAGTATGGAGTATTTAGGAAGAGGAAGGAAACCAGTAAGAAGGGGGCGCGGAGATAAGCTAGGTTAATAGAAGGTAAATATGAACACAATCACATCACAATACAATGATATAGATGTAGGAAAATATAATGAAACACACTCTTTTGCAAGCTTAGTAAAAATATCAGTAAAAGACTAAAAGACAAAAATGGAACTTTCAAAAACTGAAGAACACAAACAAGTAATGACAACCATAAGAAATAAAAAAGTAAAAGGTAACATATACTTGAATAAAATGTCATACACTTACCATAAAATTGATATTATTCTAAATATATTGAAATGGTCTTAGTTAGGACTGGGCTATCATAAACCTAAAAGACACAATTATCTCTCACATTTCTGTTCCATGTATAAAGGGCAGTGCTTATGCTTTTGGCCATATTTTCAACTAATTCAGCCATTAATCTAGGAAGAGCTAACACTAAGAATAGCTAACCAGGCATAGTAGTAAATGCCTAAAACCGAAGAATTCAAGATGCAGAGGCAAGAGGACTGCACCCAAATTCAAGGGCAGCAAGAACTACATCAGATATTTTACAAGAGAAAATTAACGTTCACAGGGATTAAACAATTTAACCCAAATCACAATTTGAACAGGAAGAGTCAAGATTTGAACCCAAGCCTGTGATTTTAGGGCCTGAGCTCTTTGGCTATTAGCACTCTCCACTGTCTTCTCACTTAGTATTACCCAAGAATAGAACAATAAATGCCCAAAATTTTTAGCAATGATTGCTTATTTTTTTCTAAGCAGATCCAAAAAAATACCTCTCTTAAAGTCCCTCCCTTGTAGATTACAAAGGTTTTATCTTTTTTTTGTATGTATTTTTTTTATTCGATATATTTTTTATTTACATTTCAAATGATTTCCCCTTTTCTAGCCCCCCACTCCCCGAAAGTCCCATAAGCCCCCTTCTCTCCCCCTGTCCTCCCACCCACCCCTTCCCACTTCCCTGTTCTGGTTTTGTCGAATACTGCTTCACTGAGTCTTTCCAGAACAAGGGGCCACTCCTCCTTTCTTCTTGTACCTCATTTGATGTATGGATTATGTTTGGGGTATTCCAGTTTTCTAGGTTAATATCCACTTATTAGTGAGTGCATACCACACAAAGGTTTTATCTTAATCACCATCCTCTATACCCATGGTTTTTACAATATTTTAGCACTAACACAACAGCACAGTGATGTCAAGTCCCGGGAACTGCATCTGGCATGAGAAAACCCTAAAAGTGGGACAACAATGAGGAAAAACAGTTGGAAGATTTACTGTCTGACTTGTCCAATTTACTTTAAAGCCCCCCTTTTAAAACTCGCTTTTTATTTTTTAAATCTTATTTGTAGCAAATTAAACTACTGCACTGTAACAGGCACTGTTGTCCTATTTCCCAAGCCATATGCAACCCCTAACTTTGATCTAGCTTCAAATATGCCAGTAGTCAGCAATTAACACATTGTATACTTAATGTGTTGTAAACAAAAGACAATTTAAACTTAGCAGAGATAACTTCAAATCAGCAAGTGCTCACACTATAGGGAACAGCTCTGACCCATCAACCGTGTAGTTTATGCTCACTGTGTTCTAATAATCTCTCTTCTGAAGATATCAGTTCCTTGGCTAATCACTCACTGTCAGTCTTAGTTCTTACCCACCAATGTTAGGAATTCAAAACATGTTAACATTCTGGCCATTATCGAGCAAACAGCATGTAACCCTTTTGGGCAACCTAGAAAAGTATCAATGATGTTTTGACAGGTCATGATGGAAATTTAATGAACTACATGAGTATTTTACTTAAAGGAACAAATTCTAACACATTTAGTATGGACTCGATAACCTTTGCAGGGAAACTCTACACTTTAAACTGTCCCTGGAGAGACTTACTTTGAAATATTGGGGTTTACCTTAAATTTTCTTGTGAATATTACATTTCAAGGTACAATGTATATCTGAGTCTGTGTATTTTCACATATGTAAATTTTAAAAAAATAGTTAATCTTCTCCTGAATCTTTATATAACATATGGGGTTCATGAAATATAAACTTGGCTAGACAGAAGGCTCACTGGTTAAAATTACAGAATACCCTTGTAGAAGACCAAGATTCAATTCCCAGCATTCACAGGGCAGCTCATAACCACCTGTAACTGGAGTTATGAGAGATTCAATGCCCTGTTCTACCTTCCGGAAGCCTTCTAGCCTCTTTAATGCCCTGTTCTGTCATCCAGTTTGAGGAAACTAGAGTATGGGAACTAACAATGAATACAGACTCTGTGTGTTTAGGTCAGCCTTCAGTGACTCTCAACCTTCCTAAGAGTTGCTGTGACTCTTTAATATAGTTCCTCGCATTGTGATGACCCCCAAGTATGAAATTATTTTCATGGCTACTTTGTAACTTTAATTTAGCTACTGTTATTAATCATAATCAAATATCTTATATGAAGGATACCTGATAAGTGATCCCCCAGAGGCATTATGGCCCACAGGTTGAGAACTATTGTGTTAGATAATGCCTGAGATTGTTTCTGAGAAAACTGTGATTAGTTCTGTCTCAAGACCCAGCTATATCACTCCTGGGCATATACCCAAAAGATGCTCTAGCATATCACAAGGACACATCCTCTACTATGTTCATAGCAGCATTATTCATAATACCTAGAAACTGGAAACAACCTAGATGTTCCTCAACTTAAAAATTCATAAAGAAAATGTACATCTACACAATGGAATACTATTCAGTTATTAAAAACAAAGATATGAATTTTGTGGGCAAATGAATGGAACATGAGAATATCATCCTGAGTGAGGTAACCCAGTCCTAAAAGGACATGCATGGTATATACTCACTGATACGTGGATATTACTCATAAAATACAGGATACACATGCTACAATCCACAGACACAAAGAAGCTAAACAAGATGGATGCTTGAATCTCACTTAGAAGAAGGTATAAAAAAGAAAGAAGGCACAAGCAAGAATACTTGAATTTCACTTAAAATGAATAAAATAGAAGAGGCAGAGAAGGAAGGAACTGGGTGGGAGAAGGGATGGGGAGGGGAATGGGGGGTTCAGAATCAGATGTAGGGAGGGACAGGAGACATGGCCAGATGGCAATGAGAATGAATGGAAATCTACAACTGATGGGGGATGGGGAGAGAAGGCATCTCCAGGACAAGACAAGTCCTGGGATGGGGAGGCACACAAGAATCAATTAGGGTGTCCTTAGCTGTGACTCACAACACTGAAGATATGGAACCTAAAACTAGGGAGGTTGTCTCCTATGGCCAGGCAGAAACCCCAGTAGAGTGATAGGGAAATTAACCCACCCAAAACACTTTCAACCCCCAACTTATCCTGTCTACAAGAAATGTAGTGACTGGGGATGGAGCAGAGACTGAGGGAATGTACAAACAATAACTGGTCCAGCTAGAGACCCATCCCATGGGTTATCATCAATCCCTGACACTATTACTGATACTCTGTTATGCTTGCAGACAGGAGTCTAGCATGGTTGTCCTCTGAGAGGCTCCACCCAGCAGCTGACTCAGACAGAAGCAGTCACCCACAGTCAAACAGTGGATGGAGCTTGGAGACTTACAGAATAGGAAAAGGAATGCAGCCCCTAAGGGGATAGGAATTCCACAGGCAGACCAACAGATTCAACTAACCTGTACCCTTGGGGCCTCCCAGAGCCGGAACCACCAAACAAAGAGCATGCACAGCTGGACCTAGGCCTCCCCGCACCAATATGTAGCAGATGTGTAGCTTGGTCTTCATGGGGGTCCCAAACTGGAGTGGGGGCTATCCCCAAAGCTGTTGCCTGTACGTGGGATATGTTCTTCTAGCTGGGCTGCCTTTTCTGGTCTCAATGAGAGAGGATGTGCCTAGCCTTGCAGAGACTTGAAGTGCCAGGGTTGGGGGGATACACAGGGGGTCCCCACCCTCTCCGAGGAGAAGGGGAGGAAGGATGAGGGAAGGATTGTAGGGGAGAGTAACCAGGAAGGGGCTGTGAGCAGGTTGTAAAGTGAATAAGTAAAAATAAATAAATAAATAAATAAATAAATAATGCCTGAGATACATTGCATATATTTTATATGTATTAGTTGAATTAATTGGCAAAAAAAAAAGAGCTGGATTTCAACTGAAAGAACATTCCAGAAAAACATCCTCTGAGACATAAAATTATAAATAGCATCACCAAAAGTGAAAGGATAAACAAGTCATTAATGATTGTCAAGTATACATAAGGTTGATCTTTAACACTAGTTTTTAATGTAAGATAACTGTAATAAAATGTGCAGTCTTCATTAGTCACGTTTTATAATTATTTGATACCTCATATAAATAATTATCTATCATATTAATCAGCACATATTGTAGTTATTAAGAAACAAATTCTCTTCTACTTTTCACTTGAGTTTCTTTCCAATAATTTATTTTTTGTTCATTTTACATCCCAATCATAGCCCCTCCCTCTCCTCTCAGTACTGTCCTTATAAATCCCTCCCCCCATTACTGCTTTCTTCTCAGAGAAGGCTGAGCCCCACACTAAGTCAAGTTAGAATGAAATGGCTGCAAAGCTATTAGGTAGTTAAGAGAGGGTTGTGATAAATAAAGATTCATGTAATAGACACTAAGGTCAGATCTTTTTTGCATGTTTTTAATATTTAAAGATTAAAGAGAAAAATCAAGAATTATATTGAACACTCATGGGCCTATGTAACTATGAATAAATAGTCCTGGGCTAGGAATTATGTTTCAATTATCTGGTACTTTTCTTCTTTTTTTTAATACAGATTTTTAATATATATTATGAATATAATAAATGTTTAGAAATTGCAACAATGAGTATATAGTCTTAACTGAATTCTGACCCCTGAAAGAAAGACTCTCTTGTAAAAAAAAAAAAACATAGAATATTTAAATAACAACAGAAACACAAAAATATTCTGTAAACATGGTCCTAGACAATTGAGCACAAAACACCAAGTACCAGTACTGACAGACCAGGGTGTTGGCTGATTTCAATTGTGTAACCCTGCTATATCTGCTTTCTTCTGATATAAGGAGCAGACAGACAGTCCTCTCTATTGAGAGTTGTGTGAATAAATCGGCATGTATTTATATGGTAACAATTTACATGATAACCATTATGAGCAAGGTACTAAGAAGATGAAGTAATTTATTTACCTCCCTAATCTCCACTACCCACAGCAACAGCTTATTATTAATATGTGCAAAGCCCTGATTTAAGCACTTTACTGAGAGGAGACAAGGTATACAGTCTCTTATCTAAAAACCTCAGTACCAGATAGAATCCCAATTCAGAAATGTCTAGCCTTTCAGATAGGCAATAGCCTGTATCATTATATATAAGGTAATACTCCACCAGAGTCTATAGTACTATTTCCTAAGTATATTACAAATTCTACAGTAAATATACAGTCTAAAACTAAGGAGAAGAAAGACTAATATTTAAAACTTACATCTTATTACCACTTGAATTTTAACACCTAACAAATGAAAGTTTTATCAACTTTTACAGCTTTGGAAATCTGAGATATTCAATTGTGAGTCTAGCCAATTCATTTAATCTTGGAAATATCAAAAGGGGTACGTTTAGTTTCCCTTACTTTAATGATGAACTATTGTATATTTATGGTACTTACTCACTCACTCCAAGGCCCCCAGCTACTAAATATCCTAGATAGTATGAGCTGCCTAGTTAGTGTTTATGTTCTCAAAGACTACGTTTCATAAATATACTCTCCCTTAGTTTCCTTTAGAATATTAGAGAGATATGTAAAAGGCAAAGCAGTATTAAATGATATGGTATCCCAATATAACAGGAGAATCATCACAAGGCATTATTCATAATTAAGTAGCTAGAAAGGATAAATCCTAGGCTTGGTAGTTGTGATACCAACAAACGGCCAACAGATGAGGTCCAGGTCACCTTCACAGAAGCAGCAGCAAGTGTAGAGACGGCCAGGTATCAAATAAGCTTAATGATGACTCAATAGAGCCTTTTGGTGACTACTACTCACCTGATATTTAAAGTGTTCCTTGATCAGGGCTGAGATTTGAAATGACAGAGAAAAATAATTTTAAAAATGTATTACAAACACAAAAGTCCCATATTGGGAAAACCCCTTGAAATCAAAAGAAATGTATATGAGAATAATAAATGTTAGCATTTCTTCCAGGCTCTGCCCCACAGTTACCTGGAAACTCAATATAAAGGGGCTGTTTGTCCTCTCCTCTCTCTCTTACTCTCTTACCGTCTTATCCACTTCCATCTTTGTCCTTTCTCTCCCCATTCCCCTCCCCCTCGCCACGTGTTCAGGCTGGCCTCTTCTCTTCTCTTCTCTTCTCTTCTCTTCTCTTCTCTTCTCTTCTCTTCTCTTCTCTTCTCTTCTCTTCTCTTCTCCTGATGCCCTAAATAAACTCTACTCCACACCATAACTATATCCATCTTGTGGCTGGTCCCTTGGAGGGGGGGG
The DNA here is from genome assembly GCF_947179515.1 of Apodemus sylvaticus. NCBI lineage: Eukaryota > Metazoa > Chordata > Mammalia > Rodentia > Muridae > Apodemus > Apodemus sylvaticus. The sequence goes on from NC_067495.1 coordinate 111,573,795, forward strand.
GGAAGGAATGCCTCACCATGAGCCTGCAAACGTATTCCCTTCCCCCCACACCATACTGTGCCGCTAACAAACATATCCCTGGCTTCCTTTTCTACTTTGTAAAAACACAAGAATATAAATGTTCGAAAATCTGGAGAGTCAAGTCAGGAAGGATCTAGACTTGCTCAGTTATGAAATTGGAACTTGAACCTACAGGAGGCGCTAGAGGTCATTTAACAAGAAATACTTTTTAGCAGCAGCTAAAAAGACACAACAAAATATCTCTTAAAAATCCAAATGATATTTTAAAAAACCCAAAACAATTCCTTTATATACAAATTAAATTTCTAGCCTTCCAAAAGAAATATATTTCTAAGAAATTAACAGATCAGTCCTGGAAAAACAAATTCTTAAAATAGCACAATTGTCCGTTGGAATGCGGTTGGTGGGGTTTCTGGTTTTTTGGCTTTTGTCTTGCCTTGAGACAACATCTCTGCCCTAGAACAGACACCTGCCTGTCTCTGCCTCCGCAGGGCTGAAATTACAGGTCTCTGGCGCCATCAAGTCTGGCAAAGCTTTCTTGTTGACAACTTACCTTGAAGCACAGAGGACAATTTGCCAGCGGCAAGGGGACTGCTTGGACTGCTTTGAACACACCCCAGAGTTTCTAAGCCCCTGGTCCCTTATCTAAACAGAGAACTGAATCACTTAGCTATTTAACAAACTTTTTAAAGTTTTCGTTCTTCGGTATTAATGTAAATGACTGAGCCAGGTATTCAATTTAATGCTCTGTAAAATATATTTCAAGTTCCAAATTCCCTAATGGCTTCTGGTTGTCCCAATAATCAAATTCTAATTCTTTCCAAGGACTTCCAAACCCTATGTCTATTATCTCTAACCCTCTCTAAGACCTCTCAACACACCAACTTTCTCTTCATGAACCCTATATCTGAATGTTTGCTGGAGAATGTGTTCCCAGATTTTAAAAAAAAAGAAAAAGGAATTACTGTGTAGCTCTGGTTGCCTGGAACTAACTATTGTAGCTTCAAACTCACGGCAATCCGATGCTCTGTCTTCAGAGTACCTAGATTAAAGATAAAGGCCTGTGTAGCCAGGTCAGGTGTGTTCCCAGAATTTAAGAAAGTAAACGCATTCTCTCTTCTTTTTAGGCTATCCAACATCGCCCCTTCACTAAGAAGCTATATAGTTGCCAGAGTCTTCAAGTCCGATACAGAACTAATAGGAGATTTGAGTAAATCTTCAAGGGGAGATATAGAAGGGAATTAATTGACTTACAGAGTCGCGGCAACAGAGATGTCCCACTGCAGTCGCGTCCCACAGCAGTCTGAAAGCTGGATACTGGGATAAGCTGACGGTGGAGCTCAGTCTCAGTCCGAAGGCCTCAGAACTAGAAAAACCAAGAGCGAAACTCTCAGTTTAAGGAAGGCCAAAAGCCTAAGAGCCTAAGGGGCCACTGGATAAGAGTGGAGCCTCGGTCCAAAGCTCAAGGCAGAAAGGGACGAAGTGACGCTCTTCACTGTCTTTTATCTGCTCTCCCAGCCAATTGGGTGGTGCCCACCCACTCTGAGGGCAGGTCTTCTCTACCTAGTCCACCCAGATTAGGTCACTATTCTAGAACACTCTCCCTGACACACCCAAAGCAATGCTTTACTGACTCTCTGGCTATTTCTTAATCCAGATAAGTTAACAACAAATATTAACCACTGTACACCACCTGTGTGGAGCTAGGTGTTTTCGAGTTTTCTATATTCTGTATATTTTCCTTATTGTTCATTTTTACAATCTATATAAATACTGGCTTACAAGGTTTTATACTGTGGCTAATATACAGAGCCTTGGAAGATGGCAGGCTTTCAACAGATTTTATACCAAGAAATAGTAACTTATTTAGTAATACTTAATAACCTCCTCACTATAAATATCTGCAACTCTGAGAAAACCATTTTCTCTACTTTTGAAAAGTTTACTCTAGGCTGATCATTTTTTTCATACAGTTTCTATGCATTTTTAGAGTGTGATTTCTACCAATTTGTTATCATTTTAGAGAAATAAACAAGAGAATTACACCAAAACCAAGATGCTGAACAGATTTTAATAATATATTAAATATCACAAACCAAACAATTTGAATATTTATGTAAATCTCATTGCAGGACTGCAAATCAAATCATGATATGAATGTAAAAAAACAACGGAAATATGAGCAGACACTGAAGTTAGATTTAGTATCATCCTTCTGAGCTGGCTCTGTGGTATGTGATCTGAACACTGAGATCAGAGGATCACATCTTCAAGGTTATCTTCCCTCAGTTACCAAATCTGAGGCCAGCCTGGGCTGTGTGAGAGCTATTTATAATTTTTATAATTTTTTTCTTTTTGTTGTTGTTGTTATTTTGAGACAGGGTTTCTCTGTGTAGCTCTGGCTGTCCTGGAACTCACTCTGTAGATCAGGCTAGCCTTGAACTCAGAAATCCAACTGCCTCTGCCTCCCGAGTGCTGGGATTAAAGGCATGTGCCACCATTATCCCGCTCCATTTATAATTTTAATAAAAAAAGAAATATTCAGTATGGTAATCTCTAAGTGTATCAAATAATCTTTAAATATTGAAAATGCAGTGAGAAATATTTATGGCTAATGTACAATTTTTTTTTTATGTTCCAGGCAAAAATGAGTAGCCTTTCATTATAAAGTCACATCAGTGGCAATGTTAGCTTAGGCTTAATAAGAATAATCTCTAAGGGAAAACAAACAACATATATGTCTCAAAAAGAGGTTGCCTCCAAAATAAAAATGATGGGCCTACTAGGATAAGTGTCCTTTCCCTATCATCTGCCTTTGTTTTTGTTTTTTGGTGAGGTTCAGAGTTTCTCTGTATAGCTGTGGCTGTCCTGGAACTCGGATCTGTAGAACAGGCTGGCCTCGAACTCATGGAGATCTGCCTGTGTCCACCTCCTGAGTGCTAGGACTAAAGGTAGGCATCACCACCACCACCTGTCTCCCATAAGTTTTTTTTTTAAATAAAACTAAAGTAAACTCTAGAAATTCATTGGAAAAGGAAATATTAAAGGCAAGTTACCTATCTAAAATAGTTGATATCTTTTATTGCTCTTATGCAAAGTACTTTCTTCAAAACATTGACTAAAACCGATAGAACCACACCACACAGTTTAAAATTTGCCTTTTAACAATGGCAGCTTAAAAAATACTGAGCATTTGAAGGTCTTGTCTATTTACAAATGCATAATTTGATATTGCAGCAGAAACTCTTCTCATTGCCACACTGCCAGACCTTAAAATTGCTACCAGGAGAGTGAAATGCAGTCACCATCTTTATTCTCAATATGGTTGCTTCCGAGACTGCTGCCAATTAGGGAACTGTTGTGTCAAAGGCAGCACCTGGTCACGCATTAAACAAACAAATCTATCACTGTTAAGTGTGAGGACTTGTGGGTAAAGGAGCTAATATTTTTAGATATAAAATGATGTCATAACTGTTTTAACTCATTTTTTGCAGCTTTCAAGTTTGAGCACTAGATAAAGCCTATTTCTAAAAACACAGCTGCATACGTCAGCATGTGCTCTTTCACTGGTATCTGCCTCTACTTTCAGCTTCTCCATTCAATTTTCTTCACACTAATTACAGCGTGGAAATGAGCGAATGAAGTCCAGTGCAGGAACTAACATGGCAACTGCATGGGCAAGAAAGTGAAACAGCGAAAACTAGTGGGGCTTGGTTTGGGTTTGATTGTTTTCTAAAGAATTCTAAAATGTACTAAAGGCTCTAAAATGTACTATATGAAACTGTGGCTTCGATTTAAAAGGCAGGTACCCTCCCAACAGAGGTAGTTTTAAACCCCAAGGCCTCCCAGTTCCCATTCAGTGTGTTTAGTAACCAGCCTAGAAGTAAGTTGGGTGACTTGCTCCAAAAAAATCTAAGGTCATCCTCGAAGTATGTTTAAATGATGAACATGCTAATTTATTGATAGAGAAATGAAGCCAGGTTTACAAACCCCACCAGACCTCCTTCAGTCCAGCTCGCTCCCCTGCCAGGAGGTTAGGGCTATGAAAGAGCATACAGCTATACATACACACATTTTAAATAACTGGTTTTTAGACTAGGCTATTAAAACCTAGAAAGAAATCCTAAAATTCCTCAACAGATGCGTATGAAATGGTATTTAATAAAGAAATTGTTCACTCTTTTTCTTCTGTAAACGATAGGCTTAAACTGTGTAAGTCTCCAAGAAAACCATACTTCAACTGTGATTTAAAAAAAAAAAAAAGTCAAGAAATGCAGAGCTGAAGACATTCAGAACTAAGTTAAAAGCTCAGAAGGAAGAGAAGAAAAAGTGTTCTTGACTGGGGAGAAAGCAGCTGAGTCTCTCAAGTTATGATTCTGAAAGCGGGATGGATTAGGAAGCACAAAGTAGAAAGTGTTAGAGGCCAAGAGACCGTGAGGAGGCTGAGGTTGACAGAGGAACCGCACAGGATCAGGGAAGCGGTAGGCGAACCCAAAGAAGATCCTGGAGGGATGACAAAGAAGCAGAGGAAAACTGAGTTCTGACTAGGAGCCCAGAGGTACCCAAGCTTCTGGTGGAGCCAAAGGGATCTGCAAGTGCAAAGCGTGGAGATAAGCCCGGTAGGCAAAGAGCAAAGCGGGTTCCCCGCCTCGCGGTTCTGGTGCAGATCCCAACTCCGAGAAGGCGGGGAAGCTCGTGGAGCCCCCGTGACTTCAGGATCCTGCCTCACCTTGTTTGCCGAGTCCCTGCACCGAGCCGCTCCTCCTAGAGCAGCTGCGCTCAGAGGCCAAAGAGGGAGGCGCGCAGCGCAGAGCAGCGCAGCCCGGGTCCCCTCCTGCTGCGAGGCACCGCACCCGCACCACTGCTCCCCCTGGTCACCCTAGCCACTTCGCCCAGTCTTCAGGCAGTGGGAGATTGCTTACCCTAACCCGAACGCTGCTCCAGTTATTTGCCAAAGTCCCTGTTCCAGGCTGCCTGGGAATGGGAGCTGAGCTGCTGCGGCCGCAGCGGCAGAGCCTCCGCCTGACCTCACCAGGGGGTGGGGGATATGGGAGGGGACCCAGAGCCCAGCTGGGGAGGGGAGGGGACGGAGAATGGTGGGAGGGGAGCGTGTGGGCGGGGGAAACATGGCGGCAGGGGTGGCCCTGGCGGCGCCTGCGCGGAGGCTGGGGCTAGGACGGTGTGTGGGGTCCGAGTTGAACACTCGGCCAACACTGGGCCCGGAAGCAGGATGACTGCCAAGTGGCCCTGGAGCCTTTGGAAGCAGGACACTTGGGTGTGAGCCCACATGGTTTCTAGTGTCCAGGAGGCAGAAGTGAAAACTGTCTAGTATCAAGGGACAGCAGTGCATAGACTTCTCCAAGGAAGTCATTAAGTACATCCTGCCAGCGTAACTTCTTCAGCTTCTATAAAGTCACTCCAGAGACCAAGAAAAGGGGATTTTGAGCACCTCAGTTGGTCCCAAAACTCCAAAATAAACATGATCCAGGCTCATACATCTAATCATTCCTAACTCTTATAATGGTCTGGAGTGAGTAGTTCATGTCTTCTTCCTATTAGAATACAAAACATTAAGAAAGAGGAAGAACAACTACAAACACAGCAGTTAACATTTTACTGAGTGCCAACCAGCACTGCGCTGTAAAATCGCTGTACACTGGGAGCAGTTACGTGAACCGTGTTGCCCAAGTTACTAAAAACTAGTAACTAGTAAAGCAGAACTCAGGATGGCAAGGACTGGAATTCTGGTACCCAAATCCCTCACCACTGTGCTATACTACTCTGCTGAGACCACTCTTATAAGTCTTAAATCTTCGTTCTTTTCTAATTCCATTAACCTGGACCTCAACCAACAAAATTAAAAAAAAAAAAAAAAAGTCAACTCAGCTTTCTCCCTGCCTGTTTTCCATTAATCATTTGCCTTCCTGACAGTTGAAGCTTCGGGTCACCTTCTTATATTTCTTCCTTCATCATTTCTATCTATCATTCGAGACTTCATCATTTCTACTTAAAGTCCTAGTCTCAAGGAGGTAAGATGGCCCAGCACTTAAGGCATCTCCCACCAAACTTGATATCCTGAGTTTGATCCCCAGGACTCACAGTTTCATGTGGTAGAAAGAGAGAACTACCTCATTATTTATTCCTATTATTATTACATTTGTTTATTTACAGTCCAGCTGTTGCCCTCATCCAGTCTGCCCTCCCACAGTTCATTCCATTCCTCCCTTCTCCACTGTCTCTGAGAGGATGACCCCCCCCCCCACCAGGCCTTCCCCTTCCTGGGGCCTCAAGTCACTTTTTAGTAGTATCTTCTCCCACGGAGGCCAGACCAGGCAGTCATTTACTGTATATGTGTCGGGGGCGGGGCTCTGACTAGCTCCTGCATGTTGCCTGGTTGGTGGATCAGTGTCTGGGAACTTCCAGGGGTCCAGGTTAGTTGAGACTGCTGGTTTTCCTATTGGGGTCGCCCTCTTCTTTAGCATCTTCCATCCTTCTATTTCAACCACAGGGGCTCCCAGTTCAATGGTTGGTTGTTTAAGTATCTGCATCTGTCTGTCAGCTGCTGGTTGGGCCTCTCAGCCTAGCCATGTTAGGGTTCTGTCTGTAAGCACACCATAGCATCAGTAATAGTGTCAGGCCTTGGTGCCTCCCCCCTGAGATGGATCCCAAGTAATGCTGGTCACTGGACGGCCTTTCTCTCCTCTCTTCTCCATTTTTATCCCCGCGGTTCTTTTAGACAGGAACAATTCTGGGTCAGAAACTTTGGCAGTGGGTTGGCAAACCCATCCCTCCACTTAAGGCCCTATCTACTGGAAGTGCATGCTTCGAGTTCCCTCTCTTCACTACTGGGCACTTCATTGAGTCCTGGGAGTCTCTCCCCTCCTGGGTCTCTGGTACTTTCGAAAGGGTCTCCCCACCTCTCACCCCCTGAGGCTGCATGTTTCCATTCACTCTGCTGGCCCGCTGGGCTTCTCTACTGTCCCCCTACTCCTGCCTCATACCTGATCCTCTTCCCCCTTTCCCCTCCCCCTTTCCTATCTCTCCTAAGTGAGACTGAAGCATTCTCACTCTTATAAGAACTAACTCATAAGTTGTCCTTTAACCTCCACCGGGTGCTTTACAGTGTCACATGAGCAGCTGCACTCTCACAAACACATAAACACACACAACTATTTATTTATTTATTTATTTATTTATTTATTTATTTATTTATTTTTACTTCGAGTCCCTTTCTTGAAAAATACCAGAGCCTTCTTAGCAACCAATCTAACTCCTCACTGTGGGATTTTCCCCTATTTTTGACTTTTCAACCTTGAGGGAGGAATTTACTCCTTCATTGTCTGCTAAACCGGCAGTGACTTTCTTTGAGGAGATTGCAGGCAAGACAATAGTGATGACCCTCAGGGCCCATCATTTGTTACCTCTAGATCTACCACCAGATTAAAGACTAAATAGGCTCCTAGAGGGGAGACAAAAACTGTTGTCCCTGAGGAGGTGTACTACACTACTGAAGAGCGTAAAGAATTTGCCAACTCATGGGAGCAGATCTCTGGGGAATTTGTGTGAGAATGGATTTTAAGGGTGTTGGGATAATGGTGGAAGGAACACAATACTGGATCAGTCTGAGTTTGTTTATAGTGGAGAGTCTAGGTTTAACATGGAAGCTTGTACAGTTTAAAAAGTGGGGAAGGTGTTCAAAATTTGTTTGAATGATTGGCTAAAACATTTGTCAAAAAATGGCCTATTGAAAAGGAGTTACAGATATAGGCAGCATGACAAAGCAATGTCCATAATGGTCAGCACAAACAAAAGTAGTTTTATGGTAGGTGGCATGGTTTGGTTCTGGCTAATCAATCATGGTGTTTCTAGGCATGAACTAGATAAGAAACTTACTGCGTTTTTGTTAGATCCATATAAGAGGAAAAATTTTCAAACAAATGAAGCAAAGGCTGCCTTAGATCATGACAAAAGTATATCTCAGCCTGTGAACCAATTTACAGACCTGAGCCATTTTGCAGACCCAGAAATCCTCGAGTGAAAGGACAGCCAGGTTTTCCTTAGTTCACACAGAAGTTGTATGTGGATAACTCTAACAGATGTATTTTTTGTAGGTAAAATTGGAAACAATCCAAATATCCTTCAATAAGTGATTAATACATTGACAATACATGCCCTGCAATAAAGGAAGTGAACAAAATATAATATAAAGCCCAGAGCAACCTATATGCATGAATCTCAAAATAATTGTTCAGAAACCACAGAATATACTGTGTTATTCTAATTATATAAAATTCTATGAAATTAAAATAGATCTGTAGTGATGAGTGGTTGTCTATGGATAAAACCAAATAGCAGAAAATATAAAAAGGGTACAAAAACTACTTAGAGTGATGACATGAAAGTTCCTTAATTTTTACAAAAAAACCTGTTTTACATTCCATAAATATGTCAATATTCAACAAAGTTGTATGCTTGAAATATTTATGCCATTACCATGATTAATGAGCAATCAGTCATGTACCTTAAAACTTGTATTTTCTCTATTGTGTTTTCTTTTTGTGGAAAATAGAAAGATATGTATACAGCATATGCTCTGGAGTGGTTTGGAATCAGGGAATGGACACTGAAGGGCCTATCTTCATTTTGTTTTTATATATTATCTCATAAGGTATTTTTTTTATTCTTTAATCTTTAATTTAGATTTATTCTTTAATCTAAAATGTTTACAGTTCAGTTGTTATCCCCTTCCTTGTCTGACCTCTGTCTGTTCCTCATCCCATACCTCCTGCCCAGTCTCCAATAAGATGTTCCCATCCCCCCACCCCACCAGACCTCACCACTCTCTGGGGCATCAACTCTCTGGAGGGATTAGGTGTGTCTTCTCTCACTGAGGCCAGACCAGACAGTCTTCTGTTGTATATGAGTCAAGGGGCCTCAGACCAGCTAGTGTATGCTGCCTGGTCGTGGCTCAGTGTCTGAGAGATCTCAGAGATCCAGGTTAGTTGAGACTGCTGATCTTCCTATGGGGTCGGATCTCCTCAACTTCTTTCAGCTTTTCCCTAATTCAACTATAGGGGTCCCTGACTTCAGTCCATTGGTTGGTATAAGTTTCTGTGTCTGTCATGTCAGCTGCTTGTTGAGCCTCTCAGTTGGCAGCCATGTTAGGCTCCTGTCTGCAAGCACACCAGAGCATCAGTAATAGTGTCAGGCTTTGGAGCCTCCCCTTGAGATAGATCCCAATTTGGGCCAGTCACTAGACCTCTTTCCCTCAGGCTCTTCTCCATTTTTTCCCTGCAGTTCTTTTAGACAGGAACAATTCTGGGTCAGAGTTTTTGACTATGGGATGGCGACCCCATCCCTCCCCTTGATGTCCTGATTTTCTACTGGAGGTGGCACATAAGGTATTTTGAAATTCTGTTACAGATTAGGATTTTATACTTTTCAGAATGATGAAAAAGTTAGTCAAAATTTTTGAATTATATCTACTCTATCAAAAGACTAGCCAGAATAAGGCTAGGATGTCTTGTGTGTGCATATGGAAGAGTTTTTGTGCATGTGCATGTGTATGTATGTATGTGCATTCTGGGTGGCAGATACATACAAATTTTCCCAGTAATAAAGGGAAAAGTTTTATTATATATTAATTCAATCTCCATCACTCAATATCTCTACCACTCAAGACCTTATTTTTCTTTTTGCATATCTGTAGCATTTTTAGAATAATTGTGATCTAATGGGATTCTCCTAAATGATTTGTTCTACTTAAACAGACACAGAGGAATGCACCTGTAGTCCCAGTGTCTCACAGACTAAAGTAGGGGAGTCACTTCAACACCAAAATTATAGCATCATGGAAATATTCAATCCTTTTTTTAAAAAAAAGTTCAGGTAAACAATTTATTATATATCAGAGCACATACGACTGTCTAGAAGGGTGATACAAGTCTAATAAGAACTATTTGTCAAAGCATTATAAACTCATGCAGGAATTTCTTTTCCTTTTTCTGGTCTCTTTTTCTTTTGGATTTTTGTTTTGTTTTGTTTTGATTTTTTATGAAACAGAGTTTCACTATGTAGCCCAGGCTGTGCTGAGACTGCTTGTGTAGACCTAGCTGGCCTTAAACTCTGAGATCTGCATGGCTCTATATCCTTAGTGCTGGGTTTCAACTACTGCCCTGCTTTGCAGGGATTTCTTCTTATGAGTCTACTTCTCACTACATAAGCAGCTTCACAGGCCAGGGATGATGATTTACTTCCTCTCTGGTAACATTTGTTAAATAGATGGACAAACTGTGTCCACAAGGATCAGTACTCCCTATTCTAAACAAACTAGACCCTCTCCAAAGAAGAGTGTTACAAAAATGAATAAACATAATTCTGTTTATTTCTAACATTTAAAGCAAAGCTACTTTACAAAACTACCAGGAAACTGTTCAATTCTAGTAGTCAAGAAAATGTAAAAAATAGGAATGTGCCACTCTACAATATCTTCTTTAGGATCAACTCAGAACATTAAAGAAAGATTGAATCAGGACTTTTGTGTGTGGTAGGCAGGCCTGGCACCACTGAGTTAGACGCCCTAATTCCTAACTATTTTGTTTAAATACTTCCATTTATACTATTACACCCTAGCAAATAAGCTCTGTTAACCACTAATTGATTTGCACAAATCATTTACCTCCATTAACTGTTTCCTAATCCATAAAATAAAACAAGGTGACACTCATTACTCATCTTTTCACAGTGCAGTAGTGATAGTAAGCTAGTTGACAGTGAAAGTGCTATTACTGAATTATAGGATCATTCATTCATTCATTAATAGACTGAAAAATCAAACACTGGGTTCTGTGTTAGGCAAGCAGTATACCAGCAAACTACATATGGAGAGCTATTCTGCAAGGTACTTTTGATGAAGTTTACCTGGCTAAATTCTTGGTGATTCCATAGGAACTTGGTTTATGAGCAGCCTGAGCTTTCAGTTTTTCATACTTTCTTCTGCTTTAATACTACATTTCATTCCTTTGGCCTTGCCTAGAGAGCTCAGGAAGAAAATAAGCAGCGGGGAATTTATTAAAAGAGTAGGCCTAGATTTATAACCATAGTATTGTTAGGGATCTGCTTCTTAAAATTGTGTGATATTTGAAAAGCATCGGAACAGGTTTGTTTGTCCAATGTGCCACTCTCAACACAGTACCCATCACATCTACAGATGATGACCTAATTCAGTAACCAGTTCTATCAAAAGTCAAACATTCCCTAACCAACATTAATGGTTGCTTATGGCCATTTAAAAGCACAGAATTTGTTAGCTTTCTCTTCTGACTGGACTCAGCCTTTGTTTACACACACAAAATAAAGACTAGATCAGCACTAACAAGAATAAATATGTGAGCCACAAACATCAGCTCCAGGTAACTTTCTAGTAGCTATATGTTTAAAGATAAGAGGGCTGGGATGTAGCTCCTGTCATAGAGTGCTGTTTAACATACTGGAAGCCTTAAGATAAACTCCCACTCCTGAAAAGTAAATAAATAGTTATTAAAAAGTTAAACTTTAAAAATTATAATATCCCGAATTTAAGCTAATCAAAGAAGTGAAAAACTTATAAAATTAAACTTTAAGACTCCTAATAAAGAAATTGAAGAAGATAACAGAAGATGGAAACACTTGGTAAAAACACCTATCCTACCAAAAATCAATTTACAGATTAAATACAGTCTTAACCAAAATTCTAACACAATTCTTCTCAAAACATTTTTAAAAATAATCTTAAAAGTTATCTGGTGGATATCCACCTAAACACTGGAGCCTTCCTGCTTCCCAGGAAGTCCAAAGTGACCAAGGACAATGGTAAGAATTTCATCCAAATACCCATGCCAGCTGGGACACCCACACACAGTCCAGCAGACTCTGGACATATCCTCCTACCTCCACCCCTGAGCTCCACATCATGTTCATCCCATTTCCCTGCCCCAAACAGTCCACCCAAACATTAAAGCCTGCAACCCTCTCAGGAAGTCCGAAGTAACCAAGGGCACAGAAGGTCCACAGTAACCAGAGACACAAGAGGCCCATACTAACCAGAGACAACACTGCCTCTCTCCAAGGATACCAGCTCTAACAAAGAGCACAGAGCTGTACCTGCCTCCAAGGAGGCTGGTTCTAGTCAGAGACACCAAGGCCAGTTAACAAGAGAAAATTAGTTGGCCAGAGGCTAGAACAAGATCATAAGCAACAGAACCAATTGCAATTTAGTACCATCAGAACCCAGTTCTCCCACCACAACAAGCCTTGGCTACCCTAACACACAAGAAAAACAAGATTATGAACTAAAATCCCATCTCATGAAGATAAAAAAGGCCCTTAAGAAGGATATAAAGAACTCCCTTAAATACAGGAAATCACATACAAACATGTAGAAGCCCTTAAACCAGAAACAAATAAATCTCTTAAAGAATATAGGCAAATGAAATCAAACAAGTGAAGAAATTGAACAAAATAGTCTAAGAACTAGAAATGGAAACAGAAACAACAACAACAACAACAAAATACAAAGGAAGGCAACCCCAGAGATGAACAACTTGGAAAAGACATCAGCAACATCTCAACAACAAGCATCAACAACAGAATACAAGAGATAGAAGAGAGAATTTCAGGAGTAGAAGATGCCATAGAAAATATTGACACATCAGAAAATATACAAAGAAAATACTAAGTGTAAAATGTTCCTAATCCAAAACATCCAGGAAATCTAGGACACAATGAAAATACCAAACCTAAGAATAATAGGAATAGAAGACTATGAAGAATCCCAGCTCAAAGGGCCAGAAAACATCTTCTACAAAACCATAGAAAAAAACTTCTCTAACCTAAAGAAAGAGATGCCCATAAATACACAAGAAACCTACAGAACTCCAAATAGATTTGACCAGAAAAGAAAATCCTCTCCTCACATATTAATCAAAATAAATTAATCAAAAAATGCCAAATAACATACACAGGCAGACCTATCAGAATTATAACAGATATCTCAACAGAGACTCTAAAAGCCAGAAAATTCTGGACAAATGTCATCCAGACCCTAAGAGAATAGAAATGCCAGCCCCGGATACTACTATACACAGTAAAAATCTCAATCATCATGGATGGAGAAACAAAGATATTCCATGACAAAAACCAAATTTAAACAATATCTTCCTACTAGAACAGCCCTACAGAGGATACTGGGACAAAATCTTCAACACAAGGAGGATCACTACACCCAAGAAAACAAGACACTGAAGAGTTCACAGCAAACCCTAAAGAAGAGAATAATACATACATAATACCGTCTCAAGAAACAAAAATAACTAACAATCATCTGTCTTTAATATCTCTCAACATCAATGGACTCAACTCCCCAATAAAAAGACATAGGCTAACAGACTCTAAACAGGATCCAGCATCTTGCTGCATACAAGAAACATACCTCAATGACAAAGATAGATACTACCTTAGAATAAAAGGCTGAAAAAAAAAAGGTTTTCTAGCAAATGGTCCCAAGAAACAAGCTGGACTTGCCATTTTAAATATCCAATAAAATAGACCTTCAACCAAAAGTTATCAAGTGAGATGGGGAAGGACACTTCATATTCATCAAAGGAAAAATCTTCCAAGAAGTCACAATCCTAAAGATCTATAGACCAAATGCATGGCACCTTCAAGAAACTTTATGAAATCTCAAAACACACATTGAACCTCACACAATAATAGTGGGAGAATTCAAGACCTACTCTCACCAAGGGACAGACAGGTCATTGAAACAGAAACCAAACAGAGATATGGTAAAACTAATAGAGGTTGTGAGCCAAATGGACATAACAGATATATACAGAACACTTCACGATAAAACAAAAGAATATACCTTTTTCTCAGCAATCAGTCACAAAACAAGGCTCAGCTAACACAAGAAGATTGAAATAGTCCAATGCAGTCTATCAGATCTCCACAGACTAAGGTGAGTGGTAGACTTCAATAACAACAAAACCAACAGAAATCCCACAAACACATGGAAACTGAACAACTCTCTACTCAACAATAACGTGGTCAGGGAAGAAATAAAGAAATCAAAGACTTTATAGAATTTAATGAAAATGAAGACACATAATATCCAAACATATGAGACATAATGAAAGCAGCATTAAGAGGAAAATTCAGAGGGAAATTCATAGTACCAAATGTCTTCTTAAAGAAACTAGAGAGATACAGTACAAGCAACTTAATAGCACGCCTGAAAGCTCTAGAACAGAAAGAAGCAAACACACCCAAGAGAGCTAGAAGGCAGGAAATAGTCAAACTCAGGGCTGAAATCAATCACTTAGAAACAGAAAGACACAAAGAAGCAATAAAACCAAAAGCTAGTTCTTTGATAAAATCAACAATATAGATAAACCCTTAGCCAAACTAACTAAAGTTCACAGAGATAGTATCCAAAATAACAAAATCAGATATGAAAAGGGAGACATAACAAGAGACCCCGAGGAAATTCAAGAAATCTTCAGAACCTACTACCTATTTTTAACAAAATTAGAAAAGCAAGGTGAAATGGATGATATGCCATATACCAATGTTAAATCAAGATCAGGTAAACTATCTAAACAGTATAATAACCTCTAAGGAAATAGAAAAAAAATCAAAAACCTCGAAACCAAAAAAGCTGAGGGCCAGATAGTTTTAGTAAATAATTCTACCAGACCTTCAAAGAAGAGCTAATACCAATACTCCTCAAACCATTCCACAAAATAAAAAGAGAAGGAACACTACCTAATTTATTATATGAAGCCACAGTTACTCTGATACCTAAACCACACGAAGACCCAACAAAGAAAGAGAACTTCAGACCAATCTCTCTTATGAATATCAATATAAAAATGCTCAATGAAATTCTTGCAAACTGAATCCAAGAACACATCATAACCATCATTCATCAAGATCAAGAAGGTTTCATCTCAGGAATGCAGGGATGGTCCAATATAAGGAAATCCATCAATGTAATCCACTACATTAACAAACTCAAGGGAAAAAAAACACAAGATCATTTCACTAGATGCTGAAAAGCCTTCGCAAAAATACAACACACCTTCATGCTAAAATTCTGGGAGAGATCAGGATTCATAGCACATACCTAAACATAGTAAAAGCAATATATAACAATCCAACAGCAAACATTAAACTAAGTGGAGAAATACTAGTAGCAATCCCACTAAAATCAGGGACAAGTTTCTCACTCTCTACTCTCTATTCAATATAGTACTTGAATTTCTAGCTAGACCAAGAGGATGGAAATTAGAAAGGAAGAAGTCAAAGTATTACTATTTGCAGATGATATGATTGCATATATAAGTGACCCCCAAAATTCCACCAGAGAACTATTACAACTGATAAATAACTTCAGTAAAGTGACAGGATATAAAATTAACTCAAACCAGGAGCCTTCCTATATATGAATAATTAATGGGCTGAGAATAAAAAATAGGGAAACAAAACCCTTCACAATAGTCACAAATAATATATCTTGGTGTAATTCTTACCAAGCAAGTAAAAGATCTGTAGAAGGACTTCAAATCCCTGAAAAAAGAAATCAAAGAAGTCCTCACAAGATGAAAAGATCTTCCATGCTAATGGATTGGTAGGGTTAACATAGTGAAAATGGCCATCTTACCAAAAGCAATCTACAGTTTCAAAGTAATCCCCATCAAAATTCCAACACAATTCTTCACAGACATGGAAAGAGCAATTCTCAAGTTCATATGGAAAAACAACAACAACAAAAAAGCAGGATACCCAAAACAATTCTCAACAATAAAAGAATTCCCAGGGGAAGTCACCATCCCTGCCTGATCTCAAGCTCTACTACAGAGAAATAGTGATAGAAACCACATGGTATTGGCACAGAGACAGGTTGATCAATGAAATAGAATTGAAGCTGCAGAAATAAACCTGTACACCTAAGGACACTTGATCATTGACAAAGAATCCAAAAACATACAGTGGAGAAAAGAATGCATCTTCATTAAATGGTGCTGGTTTAACTAGCAGTCTGTATGTAGGAGAATGAAAATAGATCCATATTTATTACATTGCACAAAGCTCAAGCCCACGTAGATCAAGAACCTATACATAAGACCAGATACACTGAATAGAATACACTAATAGAAGAGAAAGTGGGGAAGAGCCTCAAACTCATTGGCATGGGGGGAAATTACCTCAACAGAAACCAAAAGGCTCAGGCTCTAAGATCAACAATTGATAAGTGGAACTTCTTGAAACTGAAAAGTTTCTGTATGCCAAAAGACACTGTCAGTAGGACAAATCAACAACAAATGTTTTCCCTAACCCTACATCTGACAAAGGGTTAATATACAAAATATAAAAAGAACTCAAGAAGGTAACCTCCAAAAACCCAAATAACCAAATTTAAAACTGGGATATAGTGCTAAGCAGAGAATTCACAACAGGAGAATTTTGAATGGCTAAGAAACACTTAAAGTAATATTCAAAGCCCTTAGTCAGCAGAGAAATGCAAATCAAAATGACTCTGTGATTCCACTTCACACCAATTAGAATGACTAAGATTAAAAAAAAAAAAAACTCAGATGACAGTACATGTTGGAATGGATGTGGAGAAAGAACAACACTTTTCCATTGCTGGTGGGATTGCAAACTGGTATAACAACTTTTGGAAATCAATTCAGCAGTTCCTCAAAAAATTAGAAATAGTTCTACATAACGACCAGCTATACCACTCTTGGGCATATACCCTAAAGATGCCCCAACATAAGAAAAGGACACATGTTCCACCATGTTTGTAGCAGCCTAGTTTATAATAGCAAGAAGCTGGAAACAACCCAGATGTCCCTCAACTTAAAAATGGATGCAGAAAATGTTGTTCATTTTTCACAGTAGAATACTATTCAGCTATTAAAAATGAGGACATCGTGAATTTTGCAGGCAAATGGATGGAACTAGAAAATATCATCCTGAGTGAGGTAAACCAGAACCATAAGGATATGCATGGTATGTACTCATTGATAAGTGGATATTAGCCACAAAGTGCAAAATACCTAGGATACATCCTAGAGACTGGAAGAAGTATAACAAGCAGAAATGTCCAAGTGAGGAGGCTTCCAACCCACTTAGAAGGGGGGGAAGGAAATAATCATGGAAGGCAGGAGGAGAGTCCTGGGCGGGCAAAAGTAGGGGGAGGGGAAAGGGCAAACAGGATCATATATGGGTGGAGGGGAAAAGCCCAGATGGCCAAGAGAATGAATGGAAATCAGCAGCCTAAGGGAGTGTGAGGTGGGGGGACCCTCTATAAAGTACCAGAGACCAGGGAGGTGAGAGACTCTCAGGACTCATTGGGGGTGAATTTAGCCAAAATGCCCAATATTGGGGAAAGGGAACTCAAAGATTCCATCTCTAGTAGGGCCTCAAGTGGCAGTACAGCATTGCTAACCAATAGTCAAATTCCTGACCCAGAATTGTTCCTGTTTAAAAGAACTGCAAAATGGAGAAGAGACAGAAGGGAAGGTGGCCCAATGACCAGCCCAACTTGGGATCTATCTCATGGGGGTAGGGATGGGAGGGTGACAACAAGGCTTGACACTATTACTGATGGTGTGATATGCTTAGAAATGGGAGCCTGACATGTCTATCCTCTGAGAGTCCCTACCAGATGCTGACTGAGACAGAAACAGATACTTAACCCAACCATTCGACTGAAGCCACGGACTATTACGGAAGAGTTAGGGGAAAGATTGATGAAACTGAAGGGGATGGAAACCCCATAGGAAGCCAAAGAATGTCAACTAACTCAGGACAAGTAGGAATATCAATCAACAAATAGCGCTCCATAAAATTAAAAAGACCTCTGATGCAAAGGATGCTGTTAATGAACTGAAGAGGCAGTCTATAGAATGGGAACAAATATTCGTCTGTTATGCATCTGATGAATGATTAATGTGTACAGGATACATGGAAAAAACGAAGCAAAACACTTAGAAAGAAACCAATCCCATTAAAAAGTGTATTCTGTACCCAAACAAAGAGTTCTCATAAGAACAATAAAATGGCTAATCAATATTCTCTAACATGTTCTATAAGTATTTATATAACATGCTGTATTATCTATAAGGTAAGTACAAATCAAAAACACTTTCTGACACTATTGTATGACAATCAGAATGACTAAGATTCAGAACACAAAAGTCAAAAATTGCTAAGAAGGATGTGGGGAACCAGGAGTCCTCATGCACTGTAAATTTGTGTCTCTCTGTGGAAAACAAGGGGGTGTTTACTTAGATAAATAGAAATAGATCTAAGCCTGAAAAGACATTTATCTGTATAGTGGATGGCAATTAATGTAGAAACTCAGAACTGGTCAAAGTGTGGAGAATAAATATCACTAAGTAAGGGGTCAGTGGTATACTCAGCCAAAAATAGGACATCATATATGCATTCTCCATACTCAAGTATCATAATAGAAGTGGGGAGATTGTAAGCAGCAGACATCAGATAACAGTGGAACAAAACACTATCTTTTGGACATGGCAGGAACTCATAGCATCTTAATACGAGTCTTGAAATTCTGAAAGTATTAGAGGAAAAGGTAAGGAAATCATTTCAATGTATAGCCATAGGCAAGGACTTTCTGAACAAGAAAATTAAAAACACCAATTCTGTACATAATAAGTGATGGCCTACAGAATGGGGCAAAAATCTTTGCCAACTATGCATTTAACAGAGGAATAAAATCTAAATTATACAAAGAATTGAAGAAAAGTAAACAAGAAATGAGACAATCTAATCAGCAGCCTAATGAAATGAAAAATTATTAGGAGATGGAATGTGAATGGAATATCTGACATGCATATGAAAAAGTGTTCAATCCTACTAATCGCTGGTGAATGGAAATCAATTCTATTGAAATCATTGTTGCCCCTGTAATAATGGCAGTTATTAAGAAAATGATTAACACTTGCATATCCATGTACATTGCCACTTTATTCACAGTAGCTAGAAAATGAAATCAACCTAGATTTACATCTAAGTGAGTGGATAAGAAAAATATAGTACATACAAACAGTAAGATATTACTAAGCCATGAAGAAATAAATAACAAAATTTCTAAGTAAATGGATGGAACTGGAGAAAATCATACTGAATGAGGTACTTCAGGCTCATACAGAATGTTCTTTCTCATCTATCAATTCTTGTTTCAAGTCTTCTGTGTTCTGTGTTTAACTTAGAGCACAAGAGTAAGTTCAGAAACTAGAAAGGGACCATTGGTACAGGATACAATAAGTGAGGGGAAATGGTCAATTATAGGTAAACCAAAAGTAGAAAGAATACTGGAGGTGAACAGTCATAAGCAAAGTGAGGCGTGGCAGTATGGGGGAAATTGGATACGGTGAGGGATAAGACAAAAGAAGGGTGAACGAAAAAAGCCATATGGAATCCTACTGTCTGACAACAAAACTAAAAATATAATTGAAAGGATAGTACAATGTACATGACAAGAAAGAAATGAGAGAATACTGAGGGTTGGAGTATCAAGTGGGGGAGAAGCATGGAAGTTAGGGGAAAGGGTGATGGGTGTGCTAATCAAAACTAAGGATGTATGAGAAAGACTTGTGGAAACCCACTTGTTAGTAAGATAATCTGAAAATATAACTTGAAGAAAGAAAAGAGTTCAAATGGAGGTACCCTGCCTGCATGACTGGCCAATACTGCTCTAAGAAGACACACGTTATTAAAGACACAGGTTTTGAAAATCACAGTGCAGACTTGAGATACCTTCCTATTTGCAAGTGGTCAGAGAAGTCACAGAGTTCTTTAAAACAACACAGGGTATTACAGTTCCCCTTGATTATTGCTATGACTATCTTTAATGCCAACACATCATGAATTAGAATGACCTGAAGAAGTGCACTGGTTGCCTTGATTGATAGTGGAAGTCGATCACTCCAACTGTACCTCTTGGTAGCAGCCCAGATACAAAATGAATATGTGTCAAAGGAAAGATGCTTGACTTTTATTCCCTTGGCCTCCCCTTTTGCCACCAAGTTAATTTTCCTCATTGTTGCAGTTGCTGAGTCCTTTGCTGATAATGGCACCAGTATTTCCACGCTTTCATAATGGACCAAAAATCAGCAGCTATCCACCAACCTTCTAGGTTTCTAATGTCAGATTGAGACTACTAGGGAACCTTACCTTGTGGAAAGAGGAACTGCCAGTTGTTGTCCCATAATGTCAGACAGGTATCAAAGGACTACTCCAATTGTTGAGGAATTCAACTTCAAGAATCTGGTACCTATCAGATTCTCAGATTCTCAGGTGTGATCTAGATGTTTACCTGTTGTAACCATTTTAAAGCCAACTTAACGATGTTGCTATAGTTGTGGGACCCAGTCCCAAGGGATATATATCTCTACAAAACAACTCCTGCACTGAAGGTTCAGGGATCATTTCAGAAGAGCGGCCAAAATGTCTATAAAAATCAAATCAGTGTGTGTGTGTGTGTGTGTGTGTTAGCTCCTGGTAATGTATCTATAAGGATGCCAATACTAGACATGCCAAAGGGTGTGGTGGGGTATAGCCCAGGAGGCATCAACTCTGAAAATACAAACAGAAAACCATTAGTTGACCCATAATAGTTGTCTTATAGTTTCTATCCTGCACAAACATCATGACCAAGATGAAAGTTGGGGAGGAAAGGGTTTATTGAGCTTACACTTACACGTCGCAGTTCATCACTAAAGGAAGTCAGGACTGGAACTCAAGCAGGTCAGGAAGCAGGAGCTGATGCAGAGACCATGGAGGGATGTTCCTTACTGGCTTGCTTCCCCTGGCTTGCTCAGCCTGCTCTCTTATAGAACCCAAGAATACCAGCCCAAAGGTGGTACCACCCACAAGGGGCCCACCCCACTTGATCACTAATTGAGAAAATGCCCCACAGCTGGATCTCATGGAGGCATTTCCTCAACTGAAGCTCCTTTCTCCGTGATAACTCCAGCCTGTGTCAAGTTGACACACAAAACTAGCCAGTACAATAGTCTAACTGCTTTCCACCACTGAGCAGATCTTTCATGGCAGATTGATATTGTAGCATGAAACGTTCAGCATTAGGTAAGGCCACTGGTATGACCTGCAACTCCTGAAGCATGCACAGCACCTTTTGATACCACGAAATCTAGGCAGCAGGGAAGAAGTTTCCAGGAAACTAAAATTGATTTATTTATGTCCTTCAGCCAATGAATGTGGTGTCTTCAGCAATAGGGCATACTATGCAGCTGCTTTAGAGAACCTTAGGGTTCTCTAGAGGAACAGAACCAAGGGTATTATTGAAAAGAATATGTATATGTAAGAAATTTTTATTATAACTTTCATTTTTGCTGTTGGTTTTGTCTGTTCTTTTTGAGATTATAATATAATTACATCATTTTCTGTTTCCTTTTCCTACCTCCAAATCTTTCCATATATCTTTCAAATTCATGGTTTTTTCCATTAATTATTACATATGTACACACACACACACACACACCATGCAACACACACAATATACCCAGGCTATATACATGGATATGTGTGTGTGTGTGTGTGTGTGTGTGTGTGTGTGAGAGAGAGAGAGAGAGAGAGAGAGAGAGAGAGAGAGAGAGAGAGAGAGAGAGAGAAAGAGAGAGAGTGTGTGTTCATGACTGACATTGGATATTTTATAGCCAATATTTGCCAATATTTGTGTGTTCTTCCCCGGCAAAGACTATTTCTTCTGCTGTTATGATTTTTTAGTCACTTAAATCATGCTACAGGAGTCGGGAGGCACATCAGTGGTTTTACCTCGTGCTGGACATTTTATACTACAATACCAGTCTGCCAGGCATGATCAGCTCAGTGGTGCAATAGCAGCCAGACTATTATGGGTTAACTAATTACTTTCTGATTATATTTGAGCCTTGATCCACAGAAGGGTATCCCGTGTTTGGTACTATAATTCTAGTCAAAAGCCAATGTTTGAGATATCATGGGACCTAGGGTAGAACATGGTTTTGCTATTTTACTGAATGGTCAGGCTGTCAAATTATTTTGTAAGTATGTTTATAGCCATAGACCTGGGCTATTCTCAACTCAGAGAAGCTTCTTTGTGCAGTGGGCACCAATCAATGGGCAGATACATAAGAAGTCACCGTGCTGAGAATAAGAGATTTAATGCTCAGCCATAAATGGTACATTTTCATCAACTTCACCCTCCCACCAGGGCATGGGGAAGAAGCTGAAAGAATAAGAGCCAGAGGATGGGTGGGAGTGCAGTACAATGCTGTCACTTGGGTATAATCTGGCTGTTAAACTCATGATCTTGTGCCTGCATACACAAGACCTGCACAAGATCAAGGCAGCCAGAATTCTGACACAGATTAGAGAGATATTCTATAAATTTCTTCCCTTACTGAGCAGCTATTGTTGATTGATAGCTTCTAGGGAAATGAACATCAGTCTTCTTTGAGCATTTGGCTACTAGTAGGTTTCTTATAGTTGAGTGAATGGCCCCATGTACAAGTATGTACATAAAGTAAGAAGCAATAATTAGATTTAGTGGGTCATAGAAAAAGAATACATGAAGTTGAGAAGTAGATATCTTGGGGATTTATGGGGAAAGTTGAAAAGAGGATATGGGTGAGTGAAGCTGGTTATTATTGCATACATGCATGAAATTTTCAAAAGATAAAACAATTTTAAAAGAAAAATGTAGCAACCCAAGCTGACTAGAATCTGGACAAAAGGGAATCCTTCCACATTACTGGAGATGATATGCTGTGGTTCGAATGAAAATGGGCCCCAAAAGTATTGGGAAGTTTTGTTCCCAGTTGTGGATTATTCAGGAAAGATTAGGAAGTGTGGCTTTGTTGGAGGTGTTTCACTGGGGATGGGCTTTAAGGTTTCAAAATCCATGCCAGGTCCAGTTTCATGCTCTCTGCCTACTGCCTATGGATCAGAATGTAAGCTCTTAGGTACTGCTCCAGTGCCATGTTTGCCTGCGTCATGTTCGAAGCCAAGATAACCATGAACTCACCCTCTGAAACCATAAGCAAGCCCCCAATTAAATGATTTCTTTTATGGGTTGCCCTGGTTGTGTCATCTCTTCACAGTAATAGAACAGTAATTAAAACAGCATGCAAACTAGGCCAGCTACCACAGAAGCCAATAGGGAGGTTTCTCATAAAAAAAAAAAAAAAAAAAAAACCCTAAAAGTAGATCTATAATATGACCCAACTGTACTGTTTCATGTGTATTTGCCCAAAGAATTCCAAATCAGCATCACCAGAGATATTCACATATGAATTTTTATTGTAGTAGCACTCTTCATAAGTTATGGAACAAAAATAGGTGATCAGTAACAAAAAAAGTAGATAATGAAATCATAGTGTATATATACAATGAAAAATTTCAATAATAAAGAACAAAGACATTTACAGGAAATTGGATCCTACTGAAGATAATCATATTGAGTAAATTCAACCAGTCTCAAAGTGATAAATATGGTTTTTCAATGGGTTCCTAGATTTCATATATAGATATTAAATTATGACTTAAAAGTAGAAGTGAAACTGTGCTGCTAAGGGAACAAAGACTACTAACTATGAAAGTGAGGAGTGAGGAAAGGGAAGAAGTTAGGGGTAAATATGCTCAGTATATAATATATACTTCTAGGAATGTTTCTAAAACTAAAAGTGGAAAGTTCAAAATGCAAATGCAGTAGGCTTTCTTATTGTTCTCCCTTCTACATAGAAGTGTGCTCTGAATCAGAGGAGCTGAGATCACTTCCCTACACTTCCACAGCTATTATGAGACAGAGACTAGTTTTAGTCCTGAGCAGGGTGGCTTCCAACTCTATACCACATGATTTTGGTGAAGACACTATGATTTCATTCGAGAAAACTATGTATGTGTGATACATTTGAAAACCACTATAGAACATTCTATTTCAGACATAAAACAGTTAGATATTCATCCATATTTTAACATATTTCTCATCTGGTGGAACTTCTTTGGTGGCTTAAAAGCCAAATTATATGAGTGGAGAACATAATAAGATTTTGAGTGAAAAAGACCAGAAGGACAATCTACCATCTCCATCCTACAGGTAAAGACATTTAGGTGAAGGCTGAGTACAGGCTTTTAATTATTATTTAATTCTACGAGTGTTTATTGAGTACTTCCTATATGTTTTAGATGGCATAAAGGCAAAGGTATGCATTTAAGGAGCATATATTATAGTATGAGGAGAATAATAATCAAGCAATAATGTAATAGGTTAAATTCAGATGATGCTAATTGCCAAAAAGTAAAGAATCAGATGCTTTATAAGGAAGAATATGGAGAGCAAATGATTTCAAGTGGGAGAAACCACTTCATAACAGGTGCTCCAGAAAGACTTCCTCAGAAGTAAAAACTTAAATAAAACACTGAATGAGGAGAATCCATTCATCCAAACAGATATCAGAGAGAAAAATTGCTTCTGAATCATAAGTAAAAATCTCCAATGTGGGAATTCAGTAAACTAAGTAATGTAGCAACAACCATTACAGACAAAGAATGGTAAATTTTGGGCAGAGGATGAATCGTGATTGGAAAAGCAGAAAAAAGAAAGATCACCTATGACTGCTAATGGAAGAAAGCTTGATGGGTATTCTAATTGCAGGAATATTTGCAGTAAAGCATGATATGATGTCTTGGTATTACTAAGTAGTGTTGGATTTTCAAATTATAGAACAATACCTGTGCTTATTGTTTTCAGTTGTTCATACTTTCCTTGAAGCAACGCTTTCAGACAAATTTTGAAAATTTTAGAAATTATAAAACTGACACTTGTAATAACATCTACCATTGAACCATTGTTCCTTATATCCATAATCACTCCTCTAACATAAGACTTCTTGGATTGGCCTCCTATAGCAATTCAGTGGCATATGTTAGTAAATGGGGCACAAGCAGACTCAAACAGGCCATAAGCAAAAAGCACTTGTTAATTTAGAACTTGTTCCTCTTATTTTGGTAGAACACAAAAACCACAGAATGAAGTTCAGGTTAACCTGTGATAAGGTAAATGACACCTGTGTCATTCACTACTATTACCCCTGCTGAGAACTAGCTATGCACTACTCGCATATAAATAACTCCAGCCACAAGAGTGATACCTCATACAACAGCTATAAGCCATCCCATCTACACTTAGTCCAGATTACTGGTCCAAGAACAGTAAGAAATCAAGGATAGTTGGTTTGACTATTTTCTTTTCTATGGCAGCAGCTAATATTTTATTCAACAATTTTACAGACATTGTGAAATTTTGAAGCAGCCTCCTGTGTGCTCTCCCTCTAGCTCCAGCCAGTCATCCTTTTACCTTTCGTCTTGTATTTGTCCTTTTGCTACTAACATTTTACTTGCCACAAAGTCATCAGGGTTGGTTTATGTTGGAGCATAGGCTTGATCAATTTCTCATTTTTTATCACCTACTTTGGTAAAACATTCATATTCCTTCAGCATGAACAAGTGAATTTCTTGAACCATCTGTCTTATGCTGATTTGGTGCTGTTGTTGATGCTGATGATGCTGATGATAAAGAAGATGATGATGTTGAGGGAGAGCCACACTATGTGGTCTAGGCTGGCCTAGGATTCAGGATCCTCCTGCTTCTCTTTCCAAAGTGCTGAGATTAAGGTTGTAGGCCACTATTCTCGCATATAAAAATTCTCAGTATTTTAGAAGCAGTTCAATTTCATTTAGTAGTTAAACGTGAAGCTTGTATTCCCTAAAGGCTGGTCTTGCCAACATTTCATCATGGAAAGGGGAAGGATACTAACAGTTAATGGGGGCTGAAGGAAGGAATGCTACTTTTTGCAATGATACTGTTACTTATGTTCCAGAAAATGACCTTCAATCCATTAAAAATATTTATGATTGCATTCTGGAGTTTTATAAACTTGAGTTGAAATGAGGCTTTACCTCATACCACATCCTCAGAAATATCACTGACCTTTTTCATAGCTTCAGTTTTTGTCATACCTGGGATTAAAAAGGTAGTAACAATACCTTCTTTATCAATGAATCAGTAAGGTTTAATGAAATGAGTTAAAGTGCTTATGGACACCATCTTAAATCTACAAGTACTCAAGGCTGATGTAATAGTTAGACAATAAATCACAATTACTAAATTATGACTATTATTACCATTACTACTACTAAATTACTATTATTTCCTGTCCCTCCTTCATTAAACCTCTATAAGTTCTTCCATTATCACTTCTGGAAAAGGCTCCCTTGTGTAATTTAAGAACCAAGTTTCCTCACTTGAATAGTGTCAGTGTAGGCTTAACTACCTGTTCTTGGTAAGGGAATGGCAACATCACCTCAGGCAGCTAACTAGACAGATTCAGACTCTGAATCTTAAACTCAGTTATCCAGACTGAAGAAACACACACACACACATTCACTCACACACACACACACACACACACACACACACACACCAAAAACAAAAGCAAAAACAAAACGAACTATTACCATAGGCCTTGTGTTCCCAACGAGTTTAGCCAAATAATAACCCTAAGCCTACAATAGTGGCATGTATAACTTGACAGTAACCAACAGTTTTCTAATTGAGCTTAAGGCCCGCTTAATTAAAAGGAAATCATGTCTGGTACTGGAAATTAGCTAACAACCCAAGGGAAGTGAGTTCATGGATCATGAAGGTGAACATATAACCACCACTTTACTAAACAAGCATAATTCTTAGCTGCATTCTTAATATTTATCCTAATCATCACAGTTAACTCTAGCTCTTGCACATCAACAAAGAAACTTCTATTTTCAACATATGGAGACCATCACAGAAAAACACAATTGATTAAAACTCAGCAAGTGACCATATATTGCTTAACATCAACTGACACTTCTATAACACAATTCTGCACCTAAAGATTGGGAAACCTTAAAGAGGAGGCAGAAAGAATATAAGAGCATTACAACGAAAATAAAATGTTTCAAGAGAGCAAGATGGAAGCCACCATCATGACCTAGCCTCAAAATATTAGTTATCATATGTCTTCAACATCCTACTAGTTACACAAGTCACCCCTACTTAATGTGCGAAGGAGTCACACAAGGATAGAAGTACAGAGACAGATATCACTGACAGCCAACAGAGGTTAGCTTCCCCTAAGAATTTTTTTTTTATTCGATATATTTTTTATTTACATTTCAAATGATTTCCCCTTTTCTGGTCCCCCACTCCCTGAAAGTCACATAAGCCCCCTTCCCTCCCCCTGTTCTCCCACCCACCCCTTCCCACTTCCCTGTTCTTATACGGCTATACTGAGTCTTTCCAGAACCAGGGGCCACTCCTCCATTCTTTTTGGACATCATTTAATTTGTGGATTATGTCTTGGGTATTCAAAGTTTCCAGGCTAATATCCACTTATCAGTGAGTGCATACCATGATTGATCTTTTGAGACTGGGTTACCTCACTTAGTATGATGTTCTCCAGCTCCATCCATTTGCCTAAGAATTTCATGAATTCATTGTTTCTAATGGCTGAATAGTACTTCATTGTGTAGATATACCACATTTTTTGCATCCATTCTTCTGTTGAGGGATACCTGGGTTCTTTCCAGCTTCTGGCTATTATAAATAGGGCTGTTGTGAACATAGTGGAGCATGTATCCTTATTACATGCTGCTCCCCTAAGAATCTTATATGCCCTTAGGGATCTTGCACCACCTAAAACTCCTTTCACTCCTAGCCACCTAAAACTCCAAGATGCATCTTATTTAAGGAATCTAAAGGCAATGACTTACAAGTAATGTTGGGAAAGAGGAATTAAATACAAAAAAATAAGAAGGGAAAAGGTGTCTATTCCAAGAACAATGTCTGTAGTTCAGTAACTAGAAAAGATAACCTTTTGAGAAAAGAGACATAGACTGCTCCTAAGGTCCAAGGACAGAGAGTACTATCAAACACAAGTGTGTACCTTGGCAGATCAGTAACTTCTCCTTTTATAATCACCAAGGAAAATCTGGCATCCAGTTAAGGTCTAATTGTGTGGGTCATCTGTTACTATTTCACTCCAAAACTAGTCTCAAGAAATAAGACCCATGAGTTCCAGCAGGTGAGGAGCTCCTCCTACTACCCTCAGACCATGTCCCAAATATAAAGCCTTTAAAAGAACTTATGCTAACATGAGGGTATTAGGTGAGCCCTAATTTAATATAACCAATGTCCCTGGAAGAGATCAGGACACATAAAGATAAAGAAACCAGGGACACAAACAGGAAAGACCCTGGGAGGGCACAGGAAGAAATGGTTGTATGCAAGCCAGGAAGAAAGGCCATCCTTTCTGACATTTTGTCTTAAATTTCCAGCACCAAAATTGTGGAAAAAATCTGTTGGGTATGTCAAACAGTTCGTTGGTAGTAACATAATATATCCCTAATAAGTAAAAGTGCCCTCTGAACTGTTTGGGGATACTGGCTTTTCAACTAACTCCTAACCTGTACTGTTTAAATGTGATGTGAAGAACCAGACACACAAAGATACTTCTCAGAGTCTAAGGTAAGAGACATGTTACCTTACCTTTCAGCTTCCCTGTCCAGCTGAAAGAGACAGCCTTCCTATGAAGCCATAAAAGTAATAAGTCAAGAGATTCTGTTTACACTCCAGGTTCCTTCCATGGGTTTCCTGATGGGCCCCAGACATCCTGTAAGCATCCAAATGTAGTTTTCACATATACAAAAACCAGGACCGCAGCCACTGACATGCACATCTTCTTGCTAGATGCAAAGCCTCTTCTGAACTTATTATTACACTTTCTTTAGTTCCAAGGATATCATCAACTAAGGCATGAGGGGTCCTAACAGCTGTCCACCAAGGGCCACTCAGAGGAGTTTGATCCTGTTACTGTGCTTTGTGCCTTTCAGACCTTCTAGCATCTTTAGTTCTCCATTCTTCACATCTGAGTCAAGTTTGAGTAAGAGATTTCTGAAAATGACAGCACATGCTCACCAACCATATCAAAGGGCTCCGAGTTTGCAACCAATTGTACTCAGTACACAGCAGGGTAATCGCTAGGTAGAACAGTGGGGAGAACATTTTACACAGGCAGAGGATGTGGTCCTTTTATAGCACAATGATACTCTCTGTTCACAACCTTAGTTAGAGAAACTTCTTTTTGCAATGAGTATTGAATAAACCCTTTCCTCCCAAACTTACTTCTTGGTCATGATGTTTGTGCAGGAATAGAAACCCTGCCTAAGACAAATTGGTACCGGGAGTGGGGTATGCCTCTGACAACCTGATTATGTTTTGGAGAGGACTGTGGAAGGACTTTGGAACTTTGCACTAGAATATCCATTTGGTGTTAAGAGCTCTGTGGGATGTTGTGCAGGAACTTGGAAGACACTGTTGAGAACAGTGCAGAAGATTGAGTCCTGGCTTAAGAAATTTGAGAGGGAAGAGTAAAGACTCTTATCAGAGCCATTGCCATTTTGATTGTGAAGATTCTGTGTTTTGGCTATCTGGGGCTGAAGAATCAGCTGTGATTAACAAGATACCAGAAATATTAAAGCAAAACCTTTGCATTACTTGGACTATTGATGCTGGATAGCTGGAGCTAAGAAATTAGCTATGATTAAGAAATGACCAGCATCATTGAGGTGAAATCTTCTGGGAAATGTTTTCTGAGAGAGCACAGAGGTTGTGTTCCAAAGTTAGCCAAGGTTGTACCTTGTGCTGTGGATGGACTTGGTAATGTGTAAAAGACACCAAGGTGGTACTGGGTTTGAAGGCATGAAGGGGTCATGAAGAGCAGCTGAGGCTCGGCACTGAGAGGTCATGGAAGGACATTGCTGAAGCTGCAACCTCAGTTGCAATTGCTGGCCCAGGACCGAAGGGGTCATGCAAAGAACCTGAGGGCTTAGTACCATGAAGAGAGCCTATGAGAGGTTATTGGTGAAGCCTAGTTACAGTGGAAGATAGCAATGTTTTGAAGATGCCAGTACCATGAGATGTCCACCAAGAACAGAGAGGAGCAGCAGTGGAGTACAGGCAGCTGGAGTTTAGAAGACAAGGTGTGTACTACAAAGGGCAGAGCTAGAGAAGTGACCCAAGCCCTTGGAAGAGCCTACAAGATCATGAGTGGATTCCAGACATTGGACAGTTGAAGTTTGGTTTTACATTTGATTGTGATTGTGCCCTGATATTTTCTCCTTCTTAAATGAAGAAAGTATTTTAGTAGAGCCCACAGTTAAGACACTTTTAATGTAAAAAGACTTTGAATTTTAGAAGAGATTGCATGTTTTCAGGGATTTAAATTTCAATATATAAGAATTTGCAAAGACTGTGGGACAATTTTTAAGTTATTTAGATCTTGGGGATGAATAAGAGAGTAAGGGTTGAGGCTTAATGGTGATGTGTTTGTGTATCAAGTTGACAAAGGGTCAATTATACTGGCTGATTTTGTATGTCAACTTGACACAGGCTGGAGTTATCACAGAGAAAGGAGCTTCAGTTGGGGAAATACCTCCATGAGATACAGCTGTTGGGCATTTTCTCAATTAGTGATCAAGTGGGGAGGACCCATTTTGGGTGGTGCCATTCTTGGGCTGGTAGTCTTGGGTTCTATAAGAGAGCAGGCTGAACAAGCCAGGGAAAGCAAGCCAGTAAGAAACATCCCTCCATGGCCTCTGCATCAGCTCCTGCTTCCTGACCTGCTTGAGTTCCAGTCCTGAACTCAAGGTAGTAACAGCAATGGGGAAGTGTAAGTTCAATAAACCCTCCCCCCCCACAACTTGCTTCTTGGTCATGATGTTTGTGCAGGGATAGAAGAAACCCTGACTAAAACAGTTGGTTAAAATAGATACTCAAATGATCAAGTTGCTGAGAATAAGTGTCAGTGAATACTCAATCATAGATGGGCCATCTATATGGAGAACCCTGTACCCAAGAGATAATAAACATAACAGAAGAAGAGGGGATAAATATTTAGAGCCAAAGTATGGTAAGGAGAGCTGTGAAATGCTGTCTTTGCATATTTCATGGCTATTGCACACACCAACTCACATTATCATTGGTTGCCAGCATAAGATTAACCTCGCAAAATGTCCAACATGAATAGAGTTAGGGCTCCAGAGGCCCAAACCTGAGAACCAATAGGTCTTGATGGCTGCTGAGGGAGGGACATCTTTGGCGATACAGCCAATGGTAGGTTGCTCTTGCCTAGGTGAATGTCCCCCAATCCATTTACATCTGGTCAGCATAAATTGCACTAGAGGAGGAGTAGGAAGAAAAGGAGGAGGAGAAGAAGGGGGAGGAAGGACATGAATTCAGGAGTGATACTGGGAGTTGGAGGAAAGTAGTACTTGGTTGATAAGATCAAAATACACTCTACATATTATGGAATTTTCAAAGAAAAAAGTATTTTTAAATAATAAAACAAAATTCATTATACTATAAAGATTTCCAGATACCATATTTTTTTTTATTTTCTACTGTCCTTACTTATGGCACTTCTTACAGGTCCTATCATCTACTAATTTTGCCACAGAATGAGAATCACAACTCTTAGTACATAAATGTCTTTACAAGACATTTCCTCAGCTATAGTATTTATAAACACAATACCATACCACACCCCACACAATTCATCCCATGTAGCTGGTTTTTACTACCTTGTGGGTTCTTCTTTTTTTCTATCCCTCTTCACCACTTTTCTTCCGCCCTTTCAACCCCCTCAGAGGAGAAGGGGATGGGCTGGGGAGAAGAATTGTGGGAGGGGCTTACCATGAGGGAGCTAATAAACAGGATGCAAAAGAGGTAAGTAAAAAAGAGAAAGAGAGAACAAAGGATAGAGAGTAAAGGAAAGAGATCCTTGAATAAAGTCAGGGGTTGGGAAGGAGGTGATTTAGACTACTTTCTGCTGGCTAGGGACATCAAGTTCCTTGGGGACAAGTTTGATCTTCACCTTCAGGGTGTCTATTTTTTTCTTATTGTTGTTTCTTCTTTTCACATTTCTACTTAAACCACCACTACCACCACCAAGGACCAGCAACAATCAACAATGCCCAACAACAAACAACCAACATCCCAACCCACTTGTCAGGGCTGTAGCATTTATACGCCCTCTGAAGAGTTCTCAGAATTTCAACACAATCACAGAAATTATTTACAACTGGCAAAATCACACCTCTGCTAGAGTATGAGGCAAATCATAGGCAGCTGATACAGACAGTGCAAGGCAGGCTCACATCCCCACACCTGGTATTAAAGCAAAAGCACATTCCTATTTCTGTTTTTTAAAAAGTCAAAATTCTCACTATAATCCTGAAAGAATGTCATTGGGATTTTGATAAAAATTGCAGTGAATCTGTACATTGTTTTGCCTCAACTAGTATGGACATATCAACAATTTAATTCTTCTAACCCATGAAAATGAATTCCAATTATTTCATGTTCTCCTAAATATTGTCAGTGCTTTATACTTTTGAATATAAAGCATTATATATGTATTTTATATATTATACATTTATATATACTATATATTTATATAATATATAGTATATATATATATATATTTCTTTTTCATCTAAGTATTCTCTTCAAATTGTTGTTAATATGATTGTTTTCTTGGTTTCTACATCAGCAAATTCATAATTGTCTTAAGTAGATGCTCCTAAATGCTGTATGTTTATCTTGTATACAACAAAAGTACTGGACCTATCAGTTCTAATAGTTTGATGTTCACTTTATTTTTGTGGAGTCTTAGGGGTTTTATAGATATGAAATCCTACTATCTGCAAACACTGGGAGTTTCACTTTCTTATTTTCAATTTGTATGCCCTTCTTTGAATTCTCTTGACTATTTGCTCTAGCTAGGACTCCCTTCTCAAAATTGAATAAAAGTAGAATTGGGCATACATAGCCTTTTCCAGATCTTAGAGAAAACATACTGCTATAGTAACCAGAAAACCATAATGTTGGCATTACAATAAACATATAGACAATGGAAAAGAAGAGTGAACTAAGAAATAAATGTGCATATTTACAGTCATTTCTTAAAACATGAAGATACAGTATGTTGCTGGGGAATTTAAATAACCAAATTCAGAAAAATGAAATTAAACCTCATTCTCCCACCAGTCACAAAAGTCAATATGAAATGAATTGAACAGAATATAGGTTACAAACTGTGAAATTACTAGAAGAAAACATAAGGCAAACATTCAAGCTATTGTTCTGTACAGAGTTTTAAACATCATCCCAAAAGCTCAGTCAGCAAGAATAAACACTGACAAATAGAAGACAGCAAACAGAAAACTTTTATACAAGAAAAAAACACTAAAGATATAACATACATAATAGGAGAAAACAATTGGAAACTCAATAATCCAACATTCTACTAATATTCAGAATATAGAAGAATCTTAAGAGAAGACAGAAAAATATAGTATAAAAATGGGCAGGCTAGGAATGGTAGTCATAACTGTAGTGACATCTACTCATAAGGTAACAATTAGAGACCAGCCAGTTGATTACCAAAATGTTGTCTCTCAAATACACAAACAAAAGTAAATTGGAAAGTGGTCTAAATATATATTTCTCAAACATTCAACAAGCATATGAACAAAGTTCAGTATCACTAATTATCAGGAACTGCAAATCCAAATCACCATGGGATTTCACATCATCCAATCTACAATGGTGATTAACAAAAATGGACACAAATGAAGGTACATTTTTATTTATTATTTATTGGTAAGATTATAACTTAGTGCAGTCATTATAGAAAACAGTATAAAAATCTTATCACAATAAAAGGAGACAGAACAACCACATGATCCAACAATTTCATTATTGGCTCTGTAGCCAAAAGATGAAATATAATCTGTATGTTAATGAGATACCAACATTTTCCTGTCAACTGTGGCACCATTCACAAAAGCTAAGATATGGAACTATGCCTCCTTAGATTAATTGATAAAGAATATATGGCATATATGTACAATAGAATATAATTCTCCTGTAAAAAAATATGTCATTTATGGAAACATGGATGAAACTGGCAAACATTACTCTAAATTAAATAATTTACTCATGGAAAAATACTGCCTATTCTTACTTGTGTATATAAGCTAAAAACTATGGTTGCCATAGGAGAAAAAGATACAATGATATTTAGTGGAGGCTGAAAAACTAGGGTACCAGGAATGGATGGAGAAACCATAATTAACAACTGTAGAAATGTAGCTGAATAGGAGGAAATCTTGTCATGCTATAAGGCACAGCAACAAAACTACAGTTGACATTTAATTGTATATTTCTAAATAATGAGACGATTTTTAATGTTACCAACATAAATGATATTTGGCCTAATGGATATGCTACTTTACTTAATATAATCATACACTATGTACATGTATTATCATACTGCACTCAATCCCATAAATATTTACAATTACATGGAAAAATATTTAACTAAAATTTTTATATTAACTTACATTATGTGTATGAGTATTTTGTCTGCAGGTATATCAGAATATCACATACACGTCTGGAGCTCACAGAGGCCAAAAGAGAGTATTGGATCCATAGATCCACTAGACTAAAATTCCAGACAATTGTAAATTAATATGGGGGTGCTGGGAATCAAACTACAACAATCTCCAAGAACAACAATGCTCTTAACCATTGAGTCATCTCTCCAGCTCCCTTAAAATTGTATTTTTTAAAACAATGTTTATATTCTTTTAGTTTTTAAAAAAAGTTCTAATAGTGGTAAAGAACATACAACATACAGCATCCTGACATTTCCATTTTAATTGTATAGTTCATTAGCATTAAGTAAATGGTTATTGCTATACAACCCATCTCCATAAATTACTTATCTTACAAAGTTGAAGCTTCATATCTACTGAACAACATCTCTCCTTCTTTTCTTCCCTCAGTATCTCCAACCAAAATCCAACTTTTCTATTTCTATGATTTTGAATACTTTAGATCAGTGATTCTCAATCTTCCTAATGCTGTGACCCTTTACTATATGGTGTGGTAACCCCCAACCATAAAATTATTTTCATTGCTACCTCACAACTCTAATTTTCCCACTGTTGTAAATCAAAATGTAATTATCTGATATGCAGGATATCTGATATTTGACCCCCAAAGGCACCATGACCCATGGCTTGAAAACTGCTACTCAAGATATTTCATGTATGTAGTAGAATCATATTTGTCTTTGTATGACTAGCAATTATACTCATACAGTATCTTTGTACTGTAATCAAGTTGTTGCAAATAATATTTCTATTGTTTTTTTTTTTTTTTTTTTTTTTTTTTTTTTTTTTTTGGATTTTTGGTTTTTTAGAGACAGGGTTTCTCTGTGTAGCCCTGGCTGACCTGGAACTCACTCTGTAGACCAGGTTGTCCTCGAACTCAGAAATCCACCTGCCTCTGCCTCCCAAGTGCTGGGATTACAGGCGTGCGCCACCACCGCCCGGCTCATTTCTATTGTTTTTAATGGCTGAATAATATTCCCTTTGTGTCTACTAAATTTTTATATACTAATCTGTTGATAGAGATTTGGGTTATTTACTCCTCTTGGACAATGTAAATAGCTACTATAATTATGGAAGGTAAAAATGTTTCTTTTCTTTTTTTGTTTGAAATTCTGAGACAGGGTCTATTTTGTAGCTAAGACTGTCCTGGAACTCAGTCTGTGAACCAGGCTGGCCTAAATTCAGAGATTCACCTGTCTCTGTCTCCCAAGTGCTGGGATTAGAGACATGTACCACCATGCCCAGCTTAAAAACTTGCTTTCAATTATTTTGGTTATGCACTCATAATTGAGATTGCTTAATCATAGTATTTACAATTTTTAGATATTTTTGATGAATCATCATACTATTTACTGATAGTATTTCCCACTAAGCTACATTATTTTAAATTCTCAAGAATAAAAAATCATACAATTATTCTACATCATCACCAATATCTGTTACTTCTATTTTACAAGTAACCATTCTTTGTGGATGTGAATTGGTATCTCATTTTGGTTTTGCTTTGCATTGTTCTCCAGCTCCATCCATTTGTCTAAGAATTTCATGAATTCATTGTTTCTAATGGCTGAATAGTACTCCATTGTGTATATATACCACATTTTTTTGCATCCATTCCTCTGTTGAGGGATACCTGGGTTCCTTCAAGCTTCTGGCTACTATAAATAGGGCTGCTATGAACATAGTGGAGCATGTATCCTTATTGTTGGAGGTATCTTGATATACTCTAGATAGTAGCCCTTTGTTCTTCCATTTTCTATGTTGCATTTTCACTTTTTTTGTTTTGTTTTCTTCTCTTTTTGATGAACAAAAACTTTTTATAGTTTGATATAGTCCTATTTGTCAAATTTTCCATTTATTCCCTGTGGTTCAGTGCTATACGCAAGAACTCAATGCCAAATGCATGCAATATCATAAAACTTTCATCTATGTTTTCTACAAGTTTTATAGTTTTAGATGTAATTTTTTGTTCTTTAGTCTGTTTTGTGCTGGTGTTCATAGATGGTAGGAATTCTAAGTTTATTCTTTATAGTTGGATATCTAGTTTTCCCTGAACGATATTTTTTGAGATGCATCCTTGCCAAGATCATTTGACTGTATTCTTGGGGCTTTTAACAAGATTCTATTTCATTGTGTTATACATTTCTTTACATTATAAATGCTCATTTTTATGTACTTGAGGTTTGTAATACATTTTGAACTCACAAAACATGGCTGTGATAAATTAGCATTCAGATCACAGCATTCAGCCATTGTCCATCTGGTCTCTAGCAAATTATTAAACCAAAAGGGGTTAAGAACAGTGATAACTTCACTAGATTTAATAACATAAATGTCATGTCTTTTAGTATTGTGTGAGTTATCTTTTCTGAACAATGGGACACCAGGTCACTGCCATGTACTAGGTGCAGTGTCCTTTATAACCAGAGTTTCTTTGTCATTCCTCAGTCCCTATTCCCAAACCAAAGGCCATTGCTGGAAGTAACAAAAACACTCATATCTAAGTAGCATTTAGGGCTTATCAAATACACTTCTAGAAAAACAATCCCTTCTATTTTTTCTTTTAGATTTTTGGATAAAATGGGTCATATGGCCTAGGTTTGTATTGGGATGTTTCTATAATCAAAATTCATCATTTTAGAGCCAAAACCTTTTGCACTCCCTATTAGACTGGAGTTGAACCTAGAGCCTCTTCTATGATCTACTCCTGAGCTGTATCTCCAACTCACCACACCATGCTTGGCCTGCCTGTTTCCACTATTTGTAATCAGTCCATATCTTCTCTGAACAGACTTCATTTGTTCTTTGCACAACTTTTCTATTTGCATCATACTAGCTTAACCTGCCAACATAGATGTGAGGGGATCTATAACTCCATGGTAGTCTAGCAGAGGAATTTTTGAATCATGGACTGAAACTTGTTACTGTGTTCTTAAATGAATTTAAATGATCAAGTAACTATATTCAATTGGGTGAAATGAAATAGGAAAGAAAATAATGAGAGTTCATTGCATATAGTGAACACTGTCTTTCAAAACTGTCCTGATTCAACTGTGAATATTCATTGGGTTAGGAAATAAAATGTATGCCTCATCCAATTTCTAATATCACAAGACAAATGGACAAACATGCAATATATAAAGCCAAAATATATATGTACTAACACAAATATATACTGCTATTAAAATATTCATATTTAACTGTATCCACCCTAGTTGGTATGAGATAAGATCTCACTGAGCCATGCCTAAAATGCTTGAAAGGTTCCTGTTTATTCTGGTTGTTAACTCTGAATAAGTGCAGCCTCATTGTATTAGAACCTAAGGAGTCAGAGAAGGACATGTGTTGTTCCTTCTGGTGCTTCGTATTTTAGGCCTTATGCTAAAACTCACATACAAGATCATCAGTAATAAGGGCCATAAGTGAGCCATTAATGGGTTTAAAACAATAAATGATGACTCATCCACTTATTTAGTACCTCGGTGCCAGAAAACATGCTACATACTAAACAGTAATTTTTCAACCCTCAGGACTACTCCCTGAAACACACTCACCCTAGACTTCATGCAAGAGAAGAGTAAGTAAAAGCTTTAGAGACTGGTGATTGGTCTTGCTCCTCAAGACTAGTTAATATCAGGGCCATTTGATTCCAATGCTCCTATTCTTTCATCACAAACTGTATCAGATCTGTAATCAATAAATTACTACTTCTCTAATGTTTTAATAATATTTATATTTCAGTTACAACTAATGAAGTCAATAAAATATTTGCAGATCATTCTTACTCTTGCCAGTGGTGTGTGTACATTTGAGTTATTAGATCATAGCATATTGCCAGAAAAAGAGCTCCCCTAACCACCTGTTAAACACTAAATCAATTAGGTCTCATGAAAACAGAGTTTATCTTATTAAAACACGCCTAAGCAACAACATAATAAAAAAAGAAGAAAGTCATTGTGTGGTATTTCCTTACTGTTTCAAAGAACTGACTGTTTTGTTTATGTCTTTGGACCCATAAACATAAGCAGGTGAATACCAATATTTTTCAGTCAATGAACCGAATAATGCATGAATTTTTCTTTTTATTCTAGGTAGAAAATGGTAAATACAAATGATGTTCAAAAGTATGTATTACATTGAATCTTCTTAGAAATAATTTGTAAGATATATTATTAACACCCATATGTTCATCTTTATGTCTTTCGGACTCATCTGTGTTGCCCAAAGAAACATTGTGCAAATCTCAACTAGAGTGTAGGTTGAATAAAAATACTGCTAAGCCCAGCATCAGTGAATAGAATGAAGTAGCCAATTCTAACCTAGGGGAACACCCAAGAACTAAGAATGAAAGCATGGTGGAACAGCTTCATGAAAGAAATTGTGTAAACCACGTGAAAAACAGAGGAGAAAGAGGAAGCACAGGTTAAAACTCAGGTTATTCTTACATAATTCTTATTTTTAAAAATATTTCTACAATATTTTCATTTCAAATTATTAAATGTTTCTTATCTAAAAAGGGAAAATATGAGAAATAAAGGGCCTACATTCAACAATGCCACTTGGGGACATTCCTTCAATGAATTAAATTCTTCTCACTAAGATCCACTGCCGAAAATATCTTCCACCTCCCAAGTGTTATACCACTCTTGATTACCACATGTGTATTTTCAGGACATGTTAGATGAACATTGTAGTATACCCTTGAAATTACATCCTTAATGCCATATATAATAGAAACTACAATGAATATAATAAGAAGACATGTTTTTAAATTGAAGTGTCTTAAAAATAGCTTGTTTGTGTAAGGCTCTGGCAGGGCCCCTCCAGAGACAAGCATGACATGCTCCTTTTGGTATACACTTCTTGTTGTCCATAGTAATGTCAGGGTTTGGTGACAGTTTATAGGATGAATCCCCAGGTAGGGCAGTCTCTGGGTGGCCTTTCCTTCAGTCTCTGCTCCACACTTTGTCTCCTTTATTGCTCCTGTGAGTATTTTGTTCCCTCTCTCAGAGGAACCAAAGCAACCCCCCATTTCAGTCCTCCTTCTTCTTGAGCTTCTTGTGGTCTGTGAATTGTAACTTGTTTATTTTGAGCTTTTGGACTAACATCCACTTATCAGTGAGTGCATACCATGTGTGTTTTGTGATTGGGTTACCTCGCTCAGGATGACACTTTCTAGTTCCATCCATTTGCCTAAGAATTTCATGAATTCATTGTTTTTAATAGCTGAATAGTACTCCACTGTGTATATATACCACATGGAGGAGTTGGAGGGTGGTCTGGAGGAGCTGAAGGGGTTTACAGCCCCATGGGAAGAACAGCGATGTGATATCTGCCACCGAGATGCCACAGGGCTCCCAAGGACAACCAAGGGGTACCCATGGTTCCAGTCAAAAATGTGGCAGAGGAATGCCTTGTCTGGCATTAGTGGGAGGAGTCCTTGGTCTGGTGAAGGCTCAAAAGATGCCCCAAAAAAGGGAAATCAAGGGAGGGAGGTGGGAGTAGATCAGGTGGAGAGCATTTATGAGGAGGCAGGGTATGGGAAAAGGGGTTGAGGGTTTTGGGGGAAGGGGAAACCAGGAAAGGTTTTAGTATTTGAAATGTAAATGAAGATTATAGTCAACAAAAAATAGCTTGTTATTGTACTGGTTTCTGTCAATTGGGAACATCTATTTAGTCATATACATTTATAATTTATTAACAATGCCTATAGGAGCCATCCAGATGTTAACAACATTAAAAAATAATATTTTTTACTGAACATAAAACTTTAAAATAGTTGAATACTAAAATGTTGAAAAATTGAAGTAGGGTAATAATTAAGCTTTAAAACAAACTACCAGACTTGATCTTATAACTCAAATTAATTCTGTAATGTGAACATTTGGCTTTGAGTAAGTATTAATGCAACATTATATTTTTCAGTAGTTTGTAATTGTCAAACACAGTATAATTTACTGCATTACCATATATATCTCATGTATTTGCTCATAAATGAAATTTATCCAAATGATATCATATTGAACTTATTCCATATTCTTTATCACTGACTGTCTGTCACCCACTGGTACACAAGTACCATGAGAACAGAGATAGGCTGTGTCTGCTTTGTTCTTTGTACTCTATCAGCATCTAGCACAGTACTGGCCACAGGATAGTCTCTCAGTCAATAGGTGTGAAATGAATGAAGATGAGTAGTAACTTTTTTCCTAACTATTTCTAGTTTACAAATTGCAGCTCTATAGATTTTTATAGTTGATCTTATCAGGTCCTTTTCATACAATCAAAACAGATGGGTTAAATATGAAACCTAAAATGGCAATCATGAAAAGATTGATAATAAATGCTAAATAAAATTATTCATATTGCCATTTGTATTTATTAAAGCTGTTTTTTGACAAATTCATACTTGTATATAGTACATTCTGTACTCGTAACTCCCATTCTGTTTTATCTTCCTATCTTCCATTTTTTCTAACATTCATATCTTTTTATTTTGTGACCACTGATTTAATGAGGCCAATCAGCTTTGAAACTATCTATTGGACCTTTTGGGAATCCTCATTGCACATAACTGAAAGAAATTATTGTCCCTCTCCCAGAGTCCATCAGATGCCAACAGCTCAGCGAAGGTGAGTAAGCTCCCATAAACCCTGTTGTTTAGTCCATGGCTGTTCCAGTCCATGATTAGCTGTTTTAAGGCATGATTTTGTGTAGATAACTGCATCTGCTATGAAATCATGTTTGCACGTATTCTCATTATAACTGTATAAAATCTTATCTTCAGAGTGAAAGATGTTTTGAATCATGGTTTAGGAGGTTTAAGTCCACAGTTGTTTCACTCTGTTGCCTTGGGTAGCACATGATAACACAGTAGGAACACATGGCAAAGAACTGTTAAATTTGCAGCCACCAGGATAAAAAAAGACAGAGGCAGGAAAGGACAAGGTTCTGAGTGTCTTTTTCAAGTTCCTGATCCACAATGGCCTAACTTCCTCCAAACAAGCCTTGTTTCTTGAAAGTTTCAGCACCTCCTCCTACTCACCTTACCAATTAAGCCTTTAATATGCAGGCCTCCAGGGGACAACTACACACCATAACATTCTTCCTCTGACTCCCAAAGACTTCTATCCACTTCATGATGTCCTTCTCCCAAAGTCACCATAGTCTCAGCAATTCCAGTGTTGCTCAAAAGTCTAACTACAAACTGTCTTCTTAGCCTTAAGGCAACCTCTTAGCTGTGAGCTCTGTAGACTCAAAACCAAGTTCCATATATCCAAGTTAATCTCTCCAATCTCAAAGGAAGGTACAGAAAAATAAAGAATAAGACCAAAGCAAGGCTGAAAGAAAGTCGGCAGAGCAAATGCTGAATCCTATACTTCTAGTTTTGACACCCCAGGGCACAAGAGGATATAATGTAAGATCCAATAGGCACACACCATACTTCATTGTTCCTTATTACCAAAATAACTACCTTCTGTTAGCATGTAGCACTTCCATATGATTTTCCTGACTGTTTAGCCTGTGTGTATTCAAGAAATCAGAAAACAGACATAGAACTCATTGCTATAAGAAATTCATGATTGCTGCTTTCTATTTTTACCATGACAATGAATGCTGGATTGTTGTCTCTGGACACAAGAAGAAGAATTATTCATGTAGAAGAAACCAGACAGGAGACAACGAGGAGTTCTGTAGGAAGAGTTTTATGGAACATTTTTAAATTGCTACAGAATCATGGCTTCAGATACCTCTTATATTTTCTTTTCCTATCTTAGTTTCCAAAATGCTAACCTCCTGCCTCAGAGCTGTATTTTAGGGTAACTGTTCTCTTACCGTGGTCTATAGGCATTTTCAAGGGGGAAGGTGGTATAGAATCAAGGAACTTTTCTTGTTCAGCAGAGCCCATTGGGCATTGCTTGTCTCTTAGCATCTGTGTTCTTCCCTTACATACCTAACAGACTAAAGCTATAGCTCCACCAGTCAGGGTCAAAAATCAGCATGCTAGGTAAAAATGGGAGAAGCCAAGAGTACCATTAACAGCCATGAAAAGGTACCATATGGTAAGGCATAGCTAATTTGTGAGTATTAATTACATTGTATATATAATACATTGCAGTCACAGAAATGAATTTAAGTCATAAGTTCTATAAGTAGAATGTAGCTTCATTAGCTTATACAGGTAAAACATAACTTTCACTATTTAAATTTCACAAAATGTCAACTACTAAAGTATACTTTCATGACTGTTGGCATAATTATTTGGTGCTTGTTACTCTTATTGGCTTTTAATCTCCATAAAATTGACAACATTCCTTAATTTGTTATTATATTGGAAGCCTTGGTCAGTTCTGCATGATGAATAGCTTTTTACTAATTAAAGGCAAGGATGATATTGGCAGGTAGAGGCAGGATAAGTTTGTTAGTAACCTGTTCTGCTGCCATATTAGCCTCACTGATGACGATGTATCTTGTGATCCCATTGAACTGTAACTTGTAATGATCACCCAGTTGATAAGCAACTCTATCTGGTTGCTATGACACCCTGGTTCCTCTCATCCTGTGGGTGAGCAGTGGAGCTGGGATGGGAAACACATATGCTCTAAATTCCAGCCATCTGATGCTCATTAGTTGGCCATTTTAATTTGTGACTTTAGTACATGATTTTACTTTCTAAATTTCTATTTTTATTTTTATAGGTAACAATTTTATATATGGCTTTCATTATTCAAAAGCAAATACCATGGAATGAGGCTATGGTTCAATGATAGGATGCTTGGGCTGGAGAAACAGCTCAATGATAAAACATTTTTCTAGTAAGTAGAAGACTTTAGGTTCAGTTCACACACACACACACACACACACACACACACACGTAACAAGTGAATGGGATCGTGAGAGGTTTTGTTTTTTGTTTGTTCTAATTTTCTGAAAGTATTCTACAATGACATTAAATTTTAATA
Organism: Apodemus sylvaticus; assembly: GCF_947179515.1. Taxonomy (NCBI): domain Eukaryota; kingdom Metazoa; phylum Chordata; class Mammalia; order Rodentia; family Muridae; genus Apodemus; species Apodemus sylvaticus. The sequence goes on from NC_067495.1 coordinate 111,617,417, forward strand.
AAAATTTTACTATATTAAATACCATAAAATCTAAGCCTTATTTTTAAGGACTTTCAAATGTTTCAGAATCACATTTAGTACTACTCAGCTCAAGATTGTGGTATTACTTTTTGAGTATTACAAAGTTGAGACATTGAAAAGTAAATGTCTATACCAAAAATACTAATTATAAATAGATGTAATTTAATTGTTACCAACTTGGCAGTATCCTTAATTTGATCTGAGAGCAGTGGATCTCAACCTGTGGCTTTCTGCCCCCCCAGGGTCACATGTCGGATACCCTACATATCAGATATCTACCTTATGATTCATTACTGTAGCAAAATTACAGTTATGAAGTAACAATTTCATAATTTTATGGCTGGGGGTCACCACTACTGGAAGAACTATATTAAAGGGTCACAAGAGGAGAAATTTTGAGAGCTACTCTACTAGACGTTAAAATTTGAAAATCAACAGTGCTTCAAAATCAGAATCATACAGTATGACCACTGAAAAATTCTTTATAATATTACTTTCAAGCTATGTATATAACATATACATGGAACATAAAATATATTTCATGTTTAGATTTAGGCCCATCCTCAAGATATAGTATTAAACATATACAAATATTTTAAATACTGGAAAATATTTACTGGAAAAATCTGAAGTCCCAAATACTCCTGATGTCAAGTATTTTGAATGAAGAATATTCAACCTGATACAGGGATTTTGTGACACAATTACAAGTTTCAGTCTTATGGCAAGAACAACTTTTAAGTTATCTGGATCTAGAGACCTATTTACAAATTTGACATAGGTACCATTTCCAATATGTTATCAAGAAGATGTTTGGTAAGGATCACAGTGGAAATAAGAAAAACAGTCACAATCCTTAAGTCCCCATCCATTTAAACTATAAACATTAAATTTGGACAAAGTACCCCTTAAACTTTTAGCACTGAAACATTTTTGACAGAGATCATTTTGTTGCATGCCTAGTTATCAAATCTATACTGCACAATCATATTCTCTGTTGGCCAATATATTTGAGGAGAAATAAAGAAGTAGATGAACTACAAATATATAAGTGTGGCAAAATTTCAGCCTACTGATCTTAACCTCATAAGTCAAACATTTACAGAAGCAGATAGACAGACATACACAGAGACAGACACATGTGCACATATGCATGCACACACTTTTTAGATAAAGTTAATTTTCCTTCTGTGCTTCCCATAGTTCAAAACTTAAGGAGTGGAGCTAAACATGTCACAAGAAGCACAATGATGTCACCTATAGTTTCAACTCTATTATCAAGTATGGCTTTGGATTGAATGTTAAATCATAAAATTAAACAAGAGGAATTATATGGGCTAAATTTTCAAGTTCTATTATTTTTCACATCTCAGTCTATGTACATATCAAAATATGTTACATAAAAATATCTCTGTAAGCATATAATCCATTTTTAAATTCATACTGTGATTTTTTTCATTGCAGGTATAATTCCTTTGTCTCTGGCATGCATTCTTACTGGTACAACATAAGCCACTGTAGTCTTTGGCTGATTTAGAACATGTGAGTCCCTCATACAGCTCCTTAATTCCACAGGATACAGGGAAACAATGCTTGATAGGGATTGCCTAATGTCCACCTAGTTTATCTCCAAAATTACACTAGGAAGCCCCTAATCTCTGTAATATCATTTCACTACCTAGCAAAGACCAAGAAACCAAGTTAATACATGCCTTTAATTTTAGCACTGAGGAGGTAGAGACAGACAGATCCCCGATTCTGAGAGCAGTCTGGTTGAAGAACATGTTTCAGGACAACCAGGGATACATAAAGAATGTGTATCTTGAAAACCAAACCAAATTAAACCAAACCAAAACAAAACAAATTCAGTCAATCAGCATCATGAAGTTATTTGGCACAAGAGCATTATTCAAAATAAAAAACATAACCTAGGACATAGAATCTTACAACAAATCATACCCATAAAGTCTCACCAACAAGGATAGGAACAACAGCAATATACATACCAGAGTGGACAGGACAAAGACCATGAGGCCTTGTTCCTACACAACGAACTATAGGTAAGCACAGAATTCTGGAAGCAGGAGAAGTAGCTACCCCCAGAAAAGAACACATTAATCCCTCAGGGAAGATCATCTAATTCCAAAGGATCACTTCTGAAAAAGGTAAATAGAAGTAACATTATACAAATTGAACAGGCTATACTTATGAATATATTACACACACATATATGCACGTAATAACAGTTAATGACAAGAGAGGTCTTGAATTTGAAAGAAATGAAGGAATATTATACGGCAGTGTTTGTAGGGAGAAAAGGAGAAATGCAGTTATATTAAAATCTCAAAAATAAAAAGGAGAAAAATGTATTTTCATTAATAGTTTGTATTATAAATTTGTGGGCTGCATGTATTCTAGTTGAATCAGCTCTAAGTTGAACTCAAAAAAAATTCTTCGTTATTACAGACATGTATCTCTAGCCACTGATTGTCTCTTCAGCTTATTTCTCACATTTATGTCAAATAAAATTCCTAAAACCACAGATCAAACATTATTTATATTTCTTTACCCCTAAATGTTCAAAACAGCCTAATTCTTTAGCATATTGCACTTTTCATTTCTCTATAATTTTTCAAAAGTAGAAAAATTCTTTCCTAGGTGAAAATATGCCACAGAATCCTGATATATAAAATGGGCAAAAATTATATTAATATGAGATTAATTTTCAAGTTCAAATAATTATATTTATGTGTGATAAAATCAACCAATGAGGAAAAAATGAGGTTCTTCTGAAAAAATACACAAATCTGCAATGAAGGCTTAGGGCACTGCATTGTTATATTAGTTCCTCTTGCAATCACATACACAGAAGGCAAAGCAACTTCACAAAAGTTCTGAACAAAAATACTGGCAGCATAATTTCAATGTCTCCACTATATTAGTTTTTTATTTTACCTACTTAATGTATCATTTACCAAGTCCTAAAATAAATGCTTATATATATATATATATTTTTTTTTTTTACACAGAAAATTAAATCAAGGCACCACGGAATTACTGAAAGAGTCCTATGTTGCATCTCAAAGTTCATGTTACATACTTTGAAATTCTCACCCTGAAAGAGCTTGATGATTTAGCTGTGATCTGTTTTTATGATTTCAGTGTTCTCCACTGCCTTTTATACTTTCACAAGAAGGCAGGAAACTTTGCTCTGTTTCCCCTGATTATTAATGGTAGAATCTCTACAGAATAGAGCAAAATTATCCCCCAACCAGAGGATAACTACAATACATGTTTTAGTACAATTTCTTTCACTATTTTATCTTTACTGGTAATTCTGATATATTAGAGAAACTCATGCCCAGCATTTAAATAGAACTTTGCCAAGACCTAGATACTCCATCATTAAATACAAATACCATATGATGCAATTATTCTGTTTATTTCACTTTACATTGAAGAAACAGGATAAAGCAAGGTGAATAACTTGCTCAAAGTCAGGGTCAATTGCAGGTCTAAGCTTCAAACCACTGTCTAGAGTCTCTAGACTCTAGAGGTTATGTGCCCAAAACACTGTATGACCTCTGTTCTCGTACCCTTCCACTGTCTCTAAATCTGCCCAGTTTAATTTACTATTCCCTTTGCTCATGCCATTTCCTTTATTAGGATTATCTCCTTCCCTATTTCTGCCTAGCCAAATCCACTTCATTATTCAAAGGCCACCTACAACTCAGTCTTTAATTTAACTTTAGTTCTCCCTTTGAGAACTCCAATAATATCCTTTCATAAAGAACAGGTTCTGTTGGGGTGGGAGTGGTATGAGAGATGGTAATGAGTTGTGGAAATGATCAAAACATATTACATTTATATATGCAATTGTCAAAGAAAAATAAATAAAATACTATTTCCTGTACTTTATCAACATCCTTTTCCTGTCTGACCTCCTCTTCTTCCCCACCTCCTGCACTCCAGACAGCATGATATTTGTTTGTGCTGAATGACCAGTGGCCTTATTCCAGTTCACATGCTTTGGAACTGTGACTGCACAGTTCCTCTAGGATCTGGCTACTGGAATACAGGGAGAGAGCTTGCCCATCTGACATCACCTGAAACAAGCATCCGTGTACAAAAGTAAGGACACCGTAACTCCTCTGGCCTAGGCAAAGCTGTTTGCATCCTTCCTCCCATGGTTGCTTGTTGCCTTTTAACTTCTTTTCCCCTCCTAACTGCCCTGAACATTTCTTTGAGGAGGATTTCCTCTTGATAAAGTCATTTACAATGTGGGATAATGCCAGCTTTGTGTTCTGCTCCTGATTCTGTGAAGTCAGCCCTGGTGGCTAAACAAATTTTCTTTGCTTTATCCCAAAGTTTTTTTGGCCCTCTAAGGAGGTCACTGCAATTGAAAACCAATGTTCTGGATCCAAGATTATGAAACTTAGTTCTGTGGAACTATGTTTCCCAGTTTCACAAGTCATCCCTAAGGGTCCTTGAAAGAAACTGGACATGTTTATCTAACTCACTTGGAGAAGTGTGAAATCAAGGGAGTTTCTATGCCAACAAGAAAGTGGTCTTAAGAGACTGAGATGAAAAACTATAAATTCTCTGGGTATGTGCCTTCTATGTAAAGATAATTGTCTGATATATTCCTGATATATCACATACAGGAATATGGAGAATGAGAATATTCAGAGTCATCTTTTTCCTGACTTCAAGATTCATATATCTGTTGCTCAGGAGTTATATTTACCTAGCTATATGATTGATGCCTCAAGTTGTTGATATCAGCTCTCTCACCCAAGCCCACCTATTCCATCCTCAGGCATAAACCCTTTTACTCTCTCAGGCTTCCTGTCTTAGTTAATTGAAAAGCTGAGATCAAAACTTTTAGTGTCTATTCCATTCTTTCTCTTAAACTCTACACCTGATCCAGAGCAAATATGGTTGGCCCTATTATAGGAGACGGACACCAATAACATTTCAATGCTACAATATACTCTATTTCCCTTCTGTGTTATTGCAGAAACCTAACTCATTCTGGACATACTGGTTTATGACTGTAATCCCATTTACTTGGGAGGCAAAGACAAGAGCATTGAAAGCTCAAATCTAGCATGTTCTATACAGTGAGGCTTTGACTTAAGAAACCAAGGCGAGGATATTAGTGGATAAAGCTCAGTTGTACAGCCTTTGACCTGGCATACCCAAGGTCTTGGGTTCAATGCCCATCACTGAAAAAAAAAACCTGACAGATTTCTTTGCTCCATTCTTACCTACATTAATCTACTCTCCACTCAGAAGTCTGGCAAATACAATTGTAATTAATAGCACAAACTCAAAACTCTCTATGAATATTTTATTTTCACCCATAGCATAAACCTGGCTGTTCTTGAAATGTGCTAGGGTACAGTTACAGTCCCACCTCAAGCTTTTAAATGTTATAAAAGGCTCTTTCACAGCATCTCCATTTCCTTCAGACCTTCACTCAAAATTTATTTTAGTCATACCTTTCCTGGCCACACTTTCTGAAATTGCAAAACAAATATCCAGATACTTTCAACACCGCTGCCCTCTTTTACTTTCACCTTAAAACCACAGATAGCAAACTATGACTTCTTCCTATATAGCAGGCTAGTTGACTGGTTACTACACTAAATGTCATACTATGATTTGAATCTTCACTGTCTTCTACATGTTAAAGGCACTGTACTCGGGTAGTGGTGTTATAAAACGATGATAGAATTTTTAGGAGGGGGCAGCCTAGTGAAAGAGATTTGGATAATTGGGATGTGCCCAGGAAGGGACTATTAGGACCTCCCTCTCCTCCAACCCCTCTGCTTTACATCTAAAGTGAATAGCTTTTGTTGATCTCTTTCTTTGTTATCTGTAATGTGTCCCTAGGCATGATAATTAGACTCAAGACAGGCTGAAAAACTATAGCAAAACAACCACACACCGAAATCTCCAGAATTGTGAGCCAAAATAAACACTTCCTCCCTTATCCAGTGTATTATGTACAGTATCTCAGAAATGAAGGATGACTAATGCACACATTAGTTTGGTCATGGCAGGGAATTTTATCTGTTGTATTCTCTGCTTTGTCTACGATCAGTGTCCAAAGCAGGTCTGGCATACATGATCACTCACAGGAGTCAAGTAAATGCATGGCAAATGGATGGAAGATAGCAAATGTGCATGGACATGTACTACTGCAAAGATTTTGTAATGTCTTTGCTAAGCCCCAGAACCTCCTTGCCTAAGAGGGTGAGCCTCTGAAACTTCAATTCACTGCTCTAAGAGATCAAAATTTTACAAAGTAGTTTTCCATTTCAGCTTTGGTTTGAAAGAACTATTTCTTGAATGTGATTTTTGAAACCATATGAAAGCTTCTACTTTAAACTTAAAGAAAACAAGTGTCAAAGCTTTTCCAGTCGAAAAATCATGTCTTTGTTTCAGGGGGAGAGATATATTGGTTTCAATTTTCTCAAACAGAATATAAACAAAGCCCATTGTTCTGAGCAGGAGTTTGAACCAAAAACTGAGAGCAAATATTTTTCCTTTAAAACATGGATTAGGTATAATTTTAAATTCTCATAAATCCTAAAATTTCAACCTAACTTTCAATAGAAATTCTTTATATTCACAAAGACACTTAAGAGGACCCCTTGACATGATTGAGGGTCTGCATGTATTTTCTTCTCTCATTAGCAAAAATAAAATAAAATTAATAAAAATCACTCCTGATTAATTGGGTAGGGATTCTTACAGCGATACTTCAATTTTCCATTGGCCCAGAATGTGATTTGTTAAGCTCTTTCAGTATGATGTGCAGATGCTATTAGAGAAAAAAAATGTCATCATCAGAGCCCTTGTTCTTGCTGCTTCACTATGGAACAGCATCAGATTTCCTGAAGCCAAAGGTTTGTGGACAGAGCTGCTTCCCCTCGGGGGCCTAGGGAAAAGAGTATCACAACAAAATATTTATTCATGAGAATAGTAGTTCCTGCGCTATGATTGTAAACCAGTGCTTGGGTATTTGTCTAGTCTATGGTAGAACTGAGGTTTTAGCCTCAGCACCACGAAAAGAAAAGAGGAAAAGAGTGGCCAGGAAAAGCCTCATTAACCAAATAGGTACTGCTCTCTCTTCTTTTTAAAAGACATGTGTTCAAAGTCCAAGAAACTACCAGCACTACCACAGCCCACCTCACATCCCATCCCAATACAAGTTTAATCTTCAACATTTCCAAAAGCTCAAAGTGGTATTAGCAAATTCAGTCGAATAAATCCCACCTGGCTTGTTAATGGATAAGGAAAAATGCTGAGAAGAGGGAGCAATTACTATTAAAGACTTAGATATGATCTAGAACTAAGGATTCCTTGATGAATACCAGTCTAAAAAATGTTAAGAAGGATGGAGCTAAAACAGGAAGTTCAGAGAGCCCACATGATGGTCTGGCCCCATTCTTAGTTTCTCTTTAGGTTATTTTTCTCAGACCAATTGCCTTTCTTTCTAGATGCAGTCTGGACACATGCCCACTTGACCTCCTTTTCAGGATTTAAAGTGTTTAGCTTTCAGGTTGGGTTTTAAAGTACTAGCAAACAATGAAAGGTCAGAACTGGAGGGCCTCAGAAAGGAACTAGGCCAGTGCTCCTGCTGGTAACAAGTGAGACTAATCCAGCATGTTTTGTGAGACCAGCATACGTCTAGAATCTCTCCTGTTCTCCAGTCAGCTAATAAACTTGGGCTTTAAATGGGATGCCTGGCTCCAAAACACTTTTGTAGCTGAGACTTAAAAAACAGACTCCATGACACTGCAACTGCCTTCTTCATCTGTCTCTCTTAGCAACCCCTAGTCTGTCTCCAAGATGAAACAACTCCCAAGTACTCCCAAGACTAGTCTCTGAGAAATCCTTTCATTTCAGCTGACCATGTTCCTCTTTGCACTTTCTCCTATAAGTCAGAACAGCCCAAGGGCACCTATTACAGGGAAGGACGTTAAAGAGGCTCTAGGCCTTCCTCCCATTACAGACAGGAATCCAGGGCAAGGTGAAGTCAGCCAAGTCCTTGGCTCTCTGAAAATCCAGAGCTGGGGATTTAGAGAGTCACAGCAAACAATGGAGTGCCTGTGAATCTTCACTTAACAGCCAGGCAGCTCTTTCTGAGGGGTGTCAGTTAGCAAAGTATTAAAAACCTTGAAGTCAACACAAAAAGTCCTTGGGCTGGGGTTAGGGGTAGGAGTACTTCCTTGTAGACAGAAAGTATGACAAAGTCCCTTAAGCACGTCATTTATGTTCTCATGCATACCATGAGTCTCAGGCTGTCCTGGACATTCTCACATCCAGATCTTAATCTCACTGTCAGGTCATATGTTCTCATTTGCTGTTCCAGGTGAAAGACATACCCTGGTAATATGTACGTGAAGAGGACATGAATACACTACATAGGTTCTTTTCTTTCTTTTTTCCTATTTATTTTCCTTTCCTTCAACTTCATTATTTTTTTCAGAAACCATAGCAATTATTGACTAGTATTCAACTATGGTGATAATTGGAAATGTGGGTGAATAGATCTGGTCCTCATTAGAATGGCCATGAATTCTCTAGTTAGTCACATTTTTTTACCATTCCCTATTCCTTCCCCAACACTATGGTTAGGTATTAGAGGTCATTTATCATGGATTTGTCTTAGTGTTTTAATTCTAGTGAGAATAATAAAATATTCTTCCTGCCCATGCCTGGAAAAGTAGAACAAAGATAAAACATGGACAATATATGTCAAGATATAATGTGGAAGACCACTTTTCCATAAAAGTAAGGAATAAATACTGTCATGTAGCATACAATTGTGTTTCAGTAAAATATAATGTGGTTTGTTTCACTCATTTTAATCACCTGTCTATCTCTGCAAGGTTCTAATGGTCACCTGCATTTTTTGGCTTATAGCCTTTTGTTACTTCAAGACACATCCAGCATAACCTCTACATAATCATACAGTCTTCTCCCCTTCTGACTTCTCTTGTCCCCTCCTACAGACTTTTATGATAACACTAATCTCACCCAGATAATTCAGAACAAACATATTTTAGCTGTCTATATGTAGACTTGTCTACTTTGCCAAAAGAGGTAACAGTCTGTTACCAGTGATTAGAGCATGGGTATATTGAGAATGGACACTATCCAGCCTTACATAATTGGCGGAAGTCTTAAGATTCAGAAAGTGTAGTGACCAAGACCAGGTCATATCCTTAGCTCATAAAAAGCAGACAGAGGCTGGAGCTTAGGCCATCATTCACTATACAGCCAATCTCTTGAGATTTAAGCTATTTATGTATTTCAAGGTAACAATCAAGTTATCTGATAAACATTGTAATATCTAGAAAAATGGTAATTAGGGTTCTTTTCTTGTTTGCTTCCTTATGCTTATTTATTTTTATATTTATTTATTTGTTTAGAGAGTTTCATAGCATAACCCCTATACCTAAAACTCAGGAAATGTCATGGAAGATAGTGAAGAAAGATTGTAAGGACCAAAGGAAAAGGAAGACTAGTATGAAATAGTATCATTTTGACGTGACAAGGATGTTTCACTTATGAACTACCTCAGTAATATGGGTGCCTGCATAAGAGAGCAAAATACTGGACTAGTCAAAACTCTTTTCTTTTATTGATGGTATGTGTTTATTTTTTGGTTCAGCGCTACTTTGATGGAGAGAATTTCAGAGAAGATCCAAATGTAAGGGTCATCTTGTACCTGTGGTAACATCTATACTCCTGCTCACTCAAAAGACTATGGCAGAAAGAATGCTTGAACCGAGTTCAAGGTTAATGTGGGTAACATTATGAGATCCTGTCTCAAGGAAAAAAATGTGAATAGGCATGGCATTAGATGGGTGTAGGCCAAACTAGAGTTCTCAGGGTGAACCAGTAGAAGTTAATCTTATTTACAGGAGTAGAAGGCCTTATTGAGAAATCTGAATATTATACAGGTAAAAATACAAGTATATAACAGTGAAATTTAGAAAATTTCATTAAAATTACATAATTTCCTTTACTAGCATTCATTAGAGAACTGAGGAAATAGTCACATATATCAGCAGGAAATATTAAGGTACAAAAGAATGACTACAAAATATATTGCTAGCCAATGAATCAAACTGAGTTAATGAATCAATGAATTTAATCAATGAATTAAAACTAAGTTCCTATTGAAATAGATGAATTCCTTCCTTCCTTCCTTCCTTCCTTCCTTCCTTCCTTCCTTCCTTCCTTTCTTTCTTTCTTTTATTTTCTATATTCTTTGTTTACATTCCAAGTGCTTTCCCCTTTCCAGGTTCCCTCATCCCCTAAGTGAATTTAATGGGGCATCTCGTAAAAGTTGGAACTAGACTGAGAATGCTATTTGTAAATAAACTTCATCACATAAGCATACATTTCTTATTCACAACAACTTGAATTCTATGCTTCCTAGCATGGCTAAAAATGACTGGCTTTTCTGAAAGCAAAGGCAGAATGCTGAAAACTGTCCTTGTCCATTTACCCTGGTTACAACATAGAAACCGTAAGTTCTACTTACAATAAAGAGCCATGACAAAGAAGCACTCAATCTTTTGATTACAGTTAAATTCACACTAAATAAAAATTATTGATTGCAGGCCAGACATGAACTACAAAGAATATCCTTAAAGATCAATGAATTAAAATGATGTCAACTCTAGTGAACATCAAGTCAGCTAATAAATCTCTTACAGTGTATCCTTAAAGAGAAATTATCATCAGATAAGATAGTCTATCTCCATGGGCAAATATATCTGTATAGAAATGCTGCATTACTCTCTATTGGTTCCAGAAATCTGGTTTATATATCCCATTGCTAACAAAACAAATCCATAATAGAAACAAAAATAATCTTTTGGAAAAATGATGGGGTCTCCAAAGAAAACACAGCAAAAAAAATGTGATATCTTTGTATATAAGTTCAATTCTCTAGCATGAGGTGCTTATTACTCCTCAAAGTTAATCAGCTACCACTTCTAGTCATTGGAGACACTCAGTCTTTATCTTGGGGGCTCTGTGGTTAATCCTTGTTTCAAATCCAAGGCATATTCTCTTTAGTTAACACAGTCTCAACTTATTATTGTCTCTGCCACTTCTAGCTTCTTTTTTTAAAACAAACTTTCTTTCTTCTGCTGTATAGGTAATGGCTCCATCTTCTCTCAACCTGCACTTTATGTAAAAATAGGAGTGAGGAAACAGATATTTCATAGGTTCATTGTATAAAATGAAGAAGTAATTTACAGCCTGCTTAGTTGGTTGCTGTAGAATAATCAATTATAAAAATAAAAGTGATGGCAATAATACTGTCATTATGAATTTTGCCAACTTAACATATCACTTCTCTCACAGAAGATATCCATCAATTTAGATACAATCGTCACTTTCTAATTCCAATGATCTCTACAAAGTCCTTTACTTGAAAACCCTTTTTACTCCATCTGACTTAAACATACCTTCTAGTAGACTATCACTCAGTCTTTGCAGAGGTTGATTAATATGGTTAAAATCCACATTTACACAGACACAAATATCATAGACATTTCGAGATGAAAGTAGGCAGGGATGTATCCCATCCCAGAATTTTCCAACTCAGGTTATACTCTGGCACATGATTGTGTTGAAATTCTTCACTGTGAACAGCAGGAATGAAGAAAAGTGCTCAAAAACAAGACAGGAGTCAGAAGTCAACTTCAATTGCTGCCTGACTTGAGTATGAATTGCTGTTTTATACGATCAATCAAGCCTAGACTTCCTCTTATTGTAAAGGGTGAATCTAAAAGTCTCAAGAGGTTATATTATTTGTTGCAAATCATAGAAAATGTTTGTAGGCACGAGTGAATTAACATCCAGACCTCCTGCCACCCAATCCAGTTCTCTTCTTCCTTCAATGTCATATTCGCCGCTGTCTTTTGACTTATACAGAATCTACTGAGCTGATGACTGCAAAATTCCTTGATAAATCTACCCTAATTCTTTCAGTTGGGTGGTCATATTAAGATTTTTTTAAAATCCAGAAGCTCCTTTAGAGGATACATTTTCTACTGTTGGCCTTATCTGCATTAGGATTCCATCTCAAGACTGCTATGTTAGCTAATGGTTCTGCTACTTCTTCCTTTTTATACTTGCCTAGACTTTTTCACCCACACAATATTTCATTAACAGTAATACCATGAGTCTTTTTCTCAAATATACCACCAATACAGTATCTGGCCTGCAGTAAAGTAGGACAGACTAACTACCCAAAAGCATAGCTTCATCTTTACTTCTTCATACTACTAATGGAATGCCATGTCTTCTTGGGTAATGATAGCTAATCTAGGCTGACCAAATTCCGCAGGACATTCTTATCTGGACAAACATAGGGGCTTGATAGATGAAACTCAGGAATTTATTGCCCAAACACACAAGGAAAATTCCATAAGTCAATGATTGGTGGTGAATGACACAACTTGTTTTTGAGCCTAAGGAACTGACACATTGTGACCTGGTGACCTTTGGACTAGTCTTTTCATGGGTTTAACATCTACCAAACTTCTTCTATGCATTACCTTCTTCACTGGATATCATTAGCAAAATATCTGAAAAATGGCAGGCAAATAATCTAGTTTAATTGATAAACACTTCCTCTTGCTAATTTAAATCTGTTTCTGAAAATCTACCCTTAATGTGTGAGTAGGACATATAGAATACATTTATCTCTATATGTAAACGAAAATGAACAATATCTTTGACATCACTATGTTTAATACTTGGTAGTTTAGCAGTATAAATTTCCCTTTGCTGTCTTTTTGATTATTTTATTCCCACCTTATAGTATCAATAACAGTGGTTCTCAACCTTCCTTTATTTTATTTTATTTTATTTTATTTTATTTTGTTCTCAACCTTCCTAATGTTGTGACTCTATAATACAGTTCCTCATGTTGTGATAACCCCAGTCATAAAATTATTTTTGTTGCTACTTCATAACTGTCATTTTGCTATTATTGTGAATCACAATGTAAATATTTGTGTTTTCCAATGGATTTAGGCCACCCCTATAAAAGGGCTGTTCTACCCCAACTCCGACCACCAAAGGGGGTCACAACTCAGGTTGAAAACCATTAATCTATATAACCTTATCTATTCTAGCCAGTGAATGCGCTTGAAGCTGCCTGAGTTTCAGTACTCTTTTCATCCAATCTGTACACACACATACACACACACACACACACACACACACACACACACACACACACAAAGACAGAAACAGAGAGACAGAGACAGAGACCAGGTAGGAATGGCAGCTAACTGTATTTGATAACAGCCACGCTTGGGTTCTCTTCTTGGCAATACCACTTATTTCTCAACTCTGTGGCCTCTGTCAAATCACTTCAGCTCTATATATCCAAAATTCCATATCTGTAAAATAAAAATAAGAAGAAATATTTACCAGTGATATCATGGAGAGTATATTCTATCTCATATCCCTGTTTCCCAAACAGAGTTCCTAAAGGTCTTAGAATTTTTTTTATATGATAGGAATGACTGCTATTCATAACAAGTCATTTTTGATCATACAAGTTTATGCTATTGAGCTAACACTGATAGAGTCCCTGATAACTTCTAGATAAGCGATCATATGCAATTGAAGAATTAAAGCTTTCCACCACACTGCTAGACCTCTGGAGAAAAGATAAACAATAGAAAGTAAGCATTATAAAAATACCTACAAATGGAGACATGCGGAGAGTCCAGGTTGGTGGAGACACATGTTTTGGCAAGGAGAGATGTGGAATCTCTTTATGTCAAGCACCTTCTCCTGTGCATTTCTTCCATTGGATATTACTTCCTTGTGTAAAATAAAAATTCTTAATCAAAAGAATAGTATTTATGGGGGTATTTAAATTACCATATTATCAAATCTGAGGCGAGTTATAGTAATTTCTATATTGATAATATAGAAACTATTATGGCTATATGTGTAGGTCATATGAGGACCCTATTAGTAGTTGATTGCTGAGGCTGAGATGGCCTTATGGGACTAAGTGCTATTCTCTGCAAAGCCGGGCTAACTCCAAGTAAACAGTTTTAGAGTTAAATTTAACTATTGTACACTTGCTATGCAAAAATGAAGACCTGAGTTTACATCACCAACATCTACATAAACAACTTGGTAAGCAGGCAGGCGGATTTCTGGGTTAGAGACCAGCCTGGTCTACAGAGTGAGTTTCAGGACAGCCAGGGCTATACAGAGAAACCCTGTCTCGAGAAAAAAAAAAAAAAACTGGGTATGGCAATATATGATGTAATGTCAGCACTGGGGAAGCAATACAAGATGATCCATTGGTCTCCCTGGCCAGTCTAGCCAATACAATGAGAATCAGATTCACTGAAAAACCTTATCTTACAAAGTAAGGTGAAAGAAAAGTGACTGACAAAAAGATACCCAATATAGATGTCTTCTTCCTACACATATGTGTACATGTGAGCAAGTGTACTCACATGCCACACATACAGATACACACACCCACACATATACCCACACAGATATGCACATACAAGACAATGCATATTTAATGTGGGTAAGACAAAACCAACAGACTCTGTCATAGATATGCTATAAAGATTAAAGAAAATGAAAGTATTATTTGACTAGGTGTGTTCCTTTTCTATCACTGTGACACATATCTGAGAACATCAAGCTAAAAGGAAAATTTGTTTTCCCTCACAATTTTAAAAGGCTTAGTTCAAGATCAGCTGGATTCATTACATTTAGCCTGAGGTGAAGTAGAATATATTTACCAGTGAAGGTGTGACAAGGCGTAGCTGCTCACCTCATGGCAGACTGGAGATCATTAGGGACAAAGTGGATCTCGCTACAGACTGACCCAAATGACCTACTTTCCCCAAGTAGGAGGGAGTTAGTGTTGAATTGGGGGATCTTCAATTTTTCCACCCCTCTCAATAATGCCATAAAATCCATAATACATTTATTTATCACACCGGAGGCCTCAGGATCCAACCCCTTCCCAAAAGCCCTTCAGGTGACAACAAACGAGTTAATACATGAAACTGTGGAGGGCATTTCCAGATTAAAGCTACAACACAGGCTTCTTCTTACAGAAGAATTTATTACATTCTCCAATCATAGTTAGCCATTATTTTTAGACTGGATTCCCAAGTAGCTTTGCTATGAGTGCTAGTCCCCATCTGTGATAGATGCTCTTGATCGGCAACTCGATAAGTTTTAGAAGCATCACTGAAACATACTGCAGGATGTGGCTGTGAGGGTATTTTCAGAAAGATTTAACCAAGCAAAGAAAAACACCCTGAATATGGTAGCACAAGCCCATAGGTTTGGATACTAGACTGAGTAAAAAGGAAGAAGTAAGGTGATCTTTCATCTCTCTCTGTTTTCTGACTGTTCAAAAGATGACCAACTGCTTTAAGCTCCTGTTGTTTAACTGCCCCACCATGATTTATCATATCCTCAAACTAGAAGTTAAAATAAACCTTCCTTCCCTTAAGTTACTTTTTCCAGTTAGTTGCTTACAGCAGCATGTAAAGCAACTAATAGTCCATCTTACCCTAATCATTCTTTTTTTTTTCTTAGACTAAGCCACTTTGATCCTAGCCACTAGAAGAAATTCTACTAACCCAAGACAGACCTGCATAGTCACCCAGCTCTACAAAAGCAGTTTTGTTTTCTGTCTTCCTCTTCATTTTGCCTATACTATCAGGTCCAATCCACCAAAGAAAATCCTCATTCCAGGTAAAATATGCTACATGTCTTTGGATGATAGGATGTAGATATCGGATCATCCTTCTTAACTTTTAACCATATTTTTTGGGTTTTCTTGTTTTTGTTTGTTTGTTTTGTTTTGGGGATTTTGGTTTTTTCGAGACAGAGTTTCTCTGTCTAGCCCTGGCTGTCCTGGAGCTCACTCTATAGTCCAGGCTGGCCTCGAACTCAGAAATTCGCCTGCCTCTGCCTCCCAAGTGCTGGGATTACAAGTGTGCGCCACCACTGCCTCATCCTTCTTAACTTAAAGCCTTATCCTATCTTATTGGCTTAGACCAATCTTGACTGCCTCCCTTTCTATGCTGTGTCCCTGAATATTTCACTGCTTATAATATAGGAGTTTTACTTAAAAGACAGAACGTGACACTAAAGTAATAGCGTTCTCTCAGTTTTCAGGGCAACTTATGGGTTAGGGGGGTCTTAAAATTAAGAACAGAAAGAAATTAAGACTGTACTAATTTTCTTGAGCTAGCAAATAGTCACCTTTTCCCCCAAAGAGCCCCAGATTATTTTCTATATGATTCACATATTACCAGAAATTTCTGCCTTCTTTTTAGGAATTGACATAGAGACTCTAACAAAAAAAAATTAAATACCACAGTTTTAGCTAACACCCTTAGGGAAGAAGTGCATAGAAAGGACCATTGACCATTAAAATTCCCTTGCAACAAGAATCTGGTTGTCTGAGACCACCATGGCAGAAGGCAGAATGAATGGTACCTCTCTGTTGACTTTTTTTTTTAAGATCCTAATGCAATTACCTTCAGCTCCCAAAGCCAAAATAAGACTTTCCTGGACAAAGATAGAAGTGAATTCATTTGGACAAGTAGACTCTCTGTTAGATCCCAAACCAAACATTAAACCACGATTTACATGTACCATTCTTTATATAACAGACTTGGTTCTAAGTGTACTGTATGTGAAATGAAAGAGCTTTTCTCTCTCTCTCTCTCTCTCTCTCTCTCTCTCTCTCTCTCTCTCTCTCTCTCTCTTTCTCTCTCTTTCTCTCTCTCTCCCCTTCTCTCTCTCTTCAATTGACCCCTATTTTAATCATCCCATAGGAGTTTGTTACTTAAAATAAACTGTGAGTTGTTTTGCAGAGTAAATAGCCAATTAATTTCTTCACAAGTCTGAATACCCATGTGTTGCTTTAAGAAAAATTATGTAATATGATTTACTGGTTCCCAGAAGCATGGTGTCATAATTAATTAAAAGATCATACCAGAATCTAGTGATCTCTACATTATATTTACAGCTAGTATACTATCATAGAGTCTCAGAAAACACTCTCATATATTTAAAACAAACCTCCATCCCAGCATCAAGATCATGAAAAATGACACAGTTGACTATGAAGATATTTTATTTCTGTTTTCAAATGCACAGGCTAAATACCATATACCTGAAGAGGGTGTGTGGTAATGCAGTAGCACATATGCAAAAGGAGTCATTCAAGATGACAGTAGGATGCTAATACAGTTAACAGCATATAAGCAGGAAACCATATGCAAAAGCCATGAAACTGCATCCTATTTGTCCACAAGAGGTGTCTTGCAGCCAAGAAGAGGGCAGCAATCCAATTTAGGTACAGGACCATAGAAAGGTAAAAACTGGAGCGATAGAGCTTTTGCCTCTTTCTAGGCAGACAGCATCTTGTACCATCTGCTTCCCTAGGCTTTTCTTCTTTTCTCAAATTCTATTTTTATACTCCTAACACTTCAGAAACCATAAGCATTCAAAGGCCCATAGTTTTAAACAATGATCTTTCTGTCTCCTGTAGCCCAACTGTCAAGCAAAAGCTTCAGTTTTCCTCATCTTTATTAATAAACAATAAAATTTATGTGACAGTTTTTCCTACTTTAACTAGGAATTCACATTGGATATTTACATATTTGTAAGCTCCTTATTTATGTACAATTCATTCCTCCACTCAAATATTTGATGTAAACTCGAAAATACAAAGCAATAGAAGGAACATACAAACACAAGCTTACATTTGTGGCAAAACAAATTTCTATAATGCCATTTTAAAGGGGTGATGTAAGATGGGAGAGAAGACCAAGGCAAAATCTCTTGGTTATGTGCTT
Source organism: Apodemus sylvaticus (assembly GCF_947179515.1). Classification (NCBI taxonomy): domain Eukaryota; kingdom Metazoa; phylum Chordata; class Mammalia; order Rodentia; family Muridae; genus Apodemus; species Apodemus sylvaticus. The sequence goes on from NC_067495.1 coordinate 111,635,359, forward strand.
TTCAGGAGGGAGTCAGACTAGATATGGGATAAAATGTAAAGAGTCGTGGGCAATAAACAGTTAATTTATGACTTCAACTCTCCCTCTCAAATATCAACTGTCTCAGTCAGGACTTTGTTGGGAGAACAGGGGTATACTTTGAGTGGGCTATAATTGGGGAGGGAGATTTTACCTTAGGCAGTATATAATTAAGTGCCAAACTGAGTGGCAGTCTGTGCTCTGGAGATCAGAGGCAGAGAGATCAGTGGGAGCTGAGCAACTGTGAAAGGTTTCCTGGAGCAAGCCAGGAAAGAGGCTGCCATTCTCAAGGACTTGTTTGCAACTGCTCTTTCTCAGTCATCATGTCCACCCTTCCTGAAGCATGGCAAAAGTGTGTGTGTGTGTGTGTGTGTGTGTATGTGTGCGCCTGTGTGTGTGTGTGTGTGTGTGTGTATTGGGGGTGGTCTGCTTCTCATTTATCCAAAGAATAAATGAATATTTCTGCTCAGAAAAATTGCAAGGAATTAAATACAACATAATCTGTATGCAAGAAAAGTGCAAAGGCTTGGCATTTGAAGTCCGCAGAAATGTACTGTTATGCAATTTGGGGACAGTATTTAGGTAACTTCACAAGATAGAAGGAAACTTCCCTGGAGTGCTGGGACCCAGTGTGTCTGTAGTTTGTTCAGGGGTATTGACTCTTGGAAGAAATGATATTCAGGAGTACTAACACATGTGTGGAATCACAAGTGGACTCCATGCACAATGTTATGCATCTGACCAAGTACCCTCCTTTGTTCTCTAGCTGCTATGACTTCCACACAGTCATAATAATAATAACAATTATATATACAAATTGTATATATATATATGTATATATATGTATATATATGTATATATATATATGTGTGTGTATATACATATATATATATATACATATATATATATACTGCCATGCTTACTCATTTTAAAAAAGGATGAAACTGAGGCACACAGAAGTAAAAGAACTCCCCTTGGACTGTACATAGTACATGGCAAAGTTATAATTACAGCCCAACCTATCAGGCTCCAAAGTCTTTTTAACCACCACACCACACTGCTTCATCTGCCACGCAAGAGGCAAAGGAATCTTCTGAATCACCCACTTCAGCTCAGAGATCAGAAAAGCTATAGTCCAAGTGGCAGAGCTATTCTCAGTGCCAAGTAGGCTGCATGTTTATGTTATGATTTGTAAAGAACAGGGCAGGAGATTCTGCCTCCAAGTATCTCTCATGTCCTTCAGAAACACCCAGAATTCCAGCTATTCAAAAGTACTTTTGCTACATATTAGGAAATTTCTGATTTTCAAGAATGCCAATGAAAAATTAAATACTACCAAACAAAAGAGAACTCCTACAACCATTATCAATATCTATAGTGTTATATTTTAACTATGAGTAAATTAAACTTGCATTAACAAACTGGACTCCGGGTTCTGACCTATAAGTATTAATTATGTAATCTTGAGGTTTTGTTTAGTTATAACCAAATGACTATAAATAACACCATCTGTAGTACCCTCATAGACCTTCATGCTGTTGGATAGTAATGATACAAAAAACTCTTGTACACTTTAAAATGATGCAATTGTAAGGAATCATCATGATAAACTAAATGTCTAGTAAGATTAGATAATTTAGTTGACAACCAGAGAAATATATGCAGCCAGTTTAAGACAGATTCTCAAAGCAGAGTCAAAAAAACTATATTTCAGACAATTAATAACTGATAGCTCAAGTAAAAAATGGCCTTCCAATAGTTAGGTTTCTTTTAGAGCTGCTCAGACATTCCTAAGAATCTCTCCTGGTTGTAACTATCCTACTTTGTCTTTTGTGTCTGTGACTGGACACTGCATTTCCATTTAAGATCCCAAGGCCTCAGGCTTGGCTCTAGCTCCTGGGTCCTAGTACTCTAAAAACTGTTTCTTTTCATGTGTTTTCCTGGCCTCAGTGTCAAATGCACTTTAATGAGCCTTCTTGCTAACTGACATACTGGATACTCTTGTCCAGTCAGTTCCAACAGTGCCCCTAATGTCTTACTTCTCTCCCTGGGTCAACAAGTCTCTACAAAATGCATGCTTTCTAAGAGGCACAGTGCCCCTCCAGCCAACAAGCTGTGTCTATGGTCACAAGAGTAGGCAACTGTAGGTGACAAGCCAAACATTCAGGCACCAACACAGAACAGACAAACACAGCAAATTTGGAGATAAATAGGTAGTCACTGCCTGCTTTATTCATTTGCAGAAAAGACAGCAAGTACTGCAGAGGCTTCTGATGTAGAGGTACTCACTCATGCTGCACACTGAGTGTAGGTATACATTAATAATCCCATGGTTTTGTAAGCCTTACAATGAACTGAGAGGAAAGTAGATACTTAGAATCATCTCTATAAGATCCTAGCTATCCCAAGGAAATATCATTTTGTTAAGAATTTTGCTTGCTTTGGTTACTAGATGGTCCCCTAAGGTAGTGAAAGCTGGAAAAATCTTAAATAAAAATATGATTATGACACAGCAATTTGAATTTTCCAATGTTATATTGAAATATAAATTATGGTCTGGTAAGATGACTGAGCAATTAAAGGCGCTTGAGGCTGAGCCTGAGGACCTGATTGAAATCTCTGGCAACCACCATGGTTAAAGGAGAGATGCAACTCATATAACATGTCCTCTGATCTTCACACATTCACCTTAGTGCATGAGTGCATGCATGCACATGCACTCATACACACACACACACACACACACCACACAATGGAATTTCAAAAAGCTAAAAATATATACATTGTGGAAGATTGCTTTCTTCTGATATATTTTATTTATTTTAACATTTTGTAATGTTTAACCAGGGTATGAAGCATATAAATCTAAGTGAATCACAATAAGATTTTCTTTGTGTATACATATATGTAATTATCATCTGGATCAAAGTAAAATATTCTAGAACACAAAAATGCTTTTATAATACCACAGTGTCCATTTTGCCCCTCACCTAATGAGGCAGCCATTACTTTTATAGATGGTATGGTTTGAGGAGTGGTGGTGCTTCTGCTGTTATTTACAGTGTAGAAATGTAAACCATGGTCTCTCATGATAGGCAAATACTCTACCACTCAACTGTGTCCACAGCCCAGAAAAAGGAGAAGTTGATGTTTTTAAAAGGTGTAGCAATGGGGTATGAGGAACTGGGGTCCCTCAACAGAAAGTCCCAGATGCCAGGAAAGCGAGAGGGATGCCATTATCTGAAATACCCAACAAAGGGGAGAGAGAACCTGTAGAGACAATATCTGAAGATTAGGCACAGCCCCCAGTTGATGGGTGGGGCTACCTACCCTTCTCAAAATTTTAACCCAGAATTGCTCCAGTCTAAAGGAAATACAGGGACAAGGAGTGGAGCAGAGACCGAAGGAAAGGCCATCCAGAGACTGCCCTACCTGGGGATCCATCCCCCAAGCAGCCATCAAACCCCGACACTATTGCCGATGCAAAGTGCTTCCTAATAGGAGCCTCATATGATATAGATTTCTCTTGAGAGGCTCTGCTAGAGCCGTACTGATACAGATGCAGATGCTTACAGCCAACCATCAGACTGAGCACCTGGACCCCAATGGAGAAGTTAAGGGAAGGAATGAAGGAGCTGAAGGGGTTTGCAACCCCATAGGAAGAACAACAATATCAGCCAACCAGACCCCCCAGAGCTCTCAGGGACTAAACCACCAACCAAAGAATACACATAAAGGGACTCATGGCTCCAGCTGCATATGTAGCAGACGATGGCCTTGATGGACATCAATGGGAGTGGGGGAGGCTCTTGGTCTTGTGAAGGCTCAATGCTGCAGCACAGTGGAATGTTAGGGTAATGAGGTGGGAGTGGGTAGGTGGGTGGGTGGGGGAACACCATCAAAGAAACAGGGGTGGTGGGATAGTGGGTAACCGGAAAAGGGGATAACATTTGAAATGTAAATAAATAAAATAACCAATAATTTTTTTAAAAAAATAGTATATATGTTTTAAGCCCTGGCAGTCTATTCTTGTCTAAAGTATCTCTGACCCTAAAGTGGAACCTCCCTTAATGTACTTGATTAGATAATCTCCATCATTTTCAGTGTATTTTAGTAGCCTATTTTTAATATGCCTTGCTATAGTTCCTCTTTTTGTAACAATTAGGACAATATTCAGCTGTCACCAAACAGTGATATCCAAAGTTGTATTGCTTTGTGAGATGCTCAAGAAAAGACTCAGCTTTGATCAGGACCTATGAACTTTTAGGAATACTTTATTTTCTTACTCTGTTAGAAGTAGTTCTCATTAGAATTTGAATTACTGCCCACCTTATTCCTCATTTGACTTATGGAATGAAAATCTGTTGTGATGTAGGAGAATTGTGAGTTAAAACAAAGATTTGTCATAGTTATAAACAAAGATTTCTCTAGTCATAGGCTGTGAGTCTAGGTCTTGCTCCAAAGGATTTCCCCTCCTATAAGCTTCCTCTACAATTTACTTTTAACTAATAAATGAACATTTAATCAAACCAATACACAATTATTAGGCAATGGGGGTTGATATGGTATGCAATGGAAGATTAAACCAAGAAAGTGACTCAAGAAAGACATCTAAGGATGTTGTGCTTGAGCTCACTTGAAAGAGAGAATAGCATAGGCAAAGCTGTAAATATAAAATTATAACATATTACCAGGAAGCTTGGGGTTGCTACAGCATAAAAGGATGTTCAGGGAGATAAACATGGAGAAATAGTAAAATCATCTCATAAAAGGCCTTAGAAGAGCTTCATGAAGATATTTGGATTCACACTACAGGCAAGGGAGAATCAGCAAATGATTTGAACTACAAAATGGCTCAATCAGATTTATACCAAAAATTATTTTATCAGCAATATATAAAAGAAAAATTATTTTATCAGCAATATAAAAAAAGAAAAAGAATTGGGAAGAACTGATGATTACTGGAATAATCCAGGTAGGACAGGATAAAATTTCTACAGGGAATCCAGGTAGAACTATTTGATAGTCAATTAAATCTGCAGTCTTGGAACAGAGATAGAAAAATTTGTGAGGAAGGTTAAGTTTGGGAGTTATATGCGCAAGATGATGACTTAGACTGCCCAGAAGACAGTATAGAGGAGAGCACATGATAAGCTCACAGCCTAAGGAAACAATGCTGAAGGTTGCAGCTGACGTAAAAGGAGTAAACACTAGCCAAAGAAGGTACTATTTTCCAGAAGGAGTGGCTAATATTTCATATGCTCTAATGAACTGGCAAGATGAGAAGACCCACTGGTTTGGCAATGCAATCACTTCTGACCTTGGTAAGCACACTCTCACTACATTGAGGAATGAGCAAGGAGTGAGGAAACAGAGGCAAGTAGTTTAGAAACAGCTAAAGTAGGAAGAACAGAACTACAGAGACTAGAGGAGAAATCACACTGATGAGAGTCAATACATGAGGGAAATCAGCAGATGTTCTAAGCCTATTACAAGTGTTGAAAAAGGAGTGGGACCACTGATGAGAGATGAGACAGAATACATTTTAAATACTAATGTCAGAGATTATTATGATTCCTATTGTTATGATTCCTACTGATTGGGAATGTGTCTTTCAATATAAAGGCTTTCTCTGGTTGACAGGAACTTCTTAAACTGTGATGGCGAAAAAGAAAAAAAAGTAAATAATAATTCATTTCTCTTTTTCTAGTAATAAATAAAAATGATTGTAAAGTCAGACTGTGACCAGAGCTAATTGTAGGCTTTATAACATTCCATACTCAAAGGGGTTAAACTTAAAGCACACAATGTATGCTACAGTCGAATATAAATTATTAGTTCCCATCGAATTTTCCCTGCTGGCATTTAGATCACATTTTTAGATCCTTCATGATTGGAATATAGCTCTGCTTTAGCACATAGGAGACCCCCTAGGTTCAGTCCCTAGAACCAACCAATTCATCAATACACCTCATATCAATTTCTTGACAGGTATGAAGACAGAGAAAATGGTATGGGCTAAATACAACAAATAAACAAAAACTTGAAGAGGGTGCAAAGATACTTCAGTGGTTAAGAGCAACGACTGCGCCTGCAAAGGACCCAGGCCTTATTTCCAGTACACATTCAGCAGCTCATACCATCTATAACTCTAGTTAGAGTGGCTCTGGTATCCTTTTCTGCCCTTAATGAGTACTGCATGCATGTGTTACATAGACATACAGAGACAAAACATCCACAGACATGAAATCAAATTAAATCTTAAGCATGAAAATGTAGAGATGGTATACTCTATGATTTATCATGTTTTATTAGCCAGATTGTCTCCCAAGTACACCAAAACTTATTAAACATCCTTAAAAAACTATCTGAAAAATTTAGGTAGGTAGATAACCAAAGTAGAGATTTCAAAAAGCTGTATGTCCAAGTTTAGTGCAAGGCTGCTCAGAATAACTGAGATACAGAATTAGTTGAAGTGGCCATCAATATAGTGATGGAAAAAGGGAACGTGGTACACATAAAAAACAGTAGCATCTTTGGCATCCACAAAGAAAAATGATATTCTGACATTTGTAGTAAGATGGATTTACTGGAGAAACACATTAAGTGACATAAGTCAAGCATGAAAGTCGAGAACCCCAAATTCTAATTCTGTCTCTTGTGTGGAAAACAAAAAACAAACAAACAACCCTCCAAACCTTATTGATCTTAAAGAAGTAGAGTGATTAATAGGGATTAGAAAATATGAAGGCAAGGCATGGGAAAGGGGGCAGTCAACACAATCAAAGCATGCTTGCATGCGTGCATGTATAGAATTATAACACAGAAATATTTCATTTTAAAAGAAAATAAATAGGGGCTGGAGCAATAGATTAGGGGTTAAGAGCACTGGCTGCACTTCTAGAGTACCAGGTTCAGTTCCCAGAAACCACATGGTCTTTCACAATGGTCTCTAACTTCAGGCTCAGGAACTTCTGGCCTCTGTGTATACTGGACATACACATGATGAACAGACATGTATTCAGTCTGTTCTGGTTTGTCTTATGTCAACTTCACATACAATCTAGAGTTATCTGAAAGGGTGGAATATTAATTGAGAAAATGCCTCCATAAGATTTATTGGAAAGCATTTTCTTAATTAGTTAATGATGGGAGAGAGTCCAGCCCATCGTGGGTGGTCTTATTCCTGAGTTGGTGGTCCTGGGTTTTATAAGAAAGCAGGCTGAACAAGTCATATGGAGCCAGGAAATAAACAGTATCCTCTACATGAGCTCCTGCCTCCAGGTTCCTGTCCTAAGTTCCTATCCTGAATTCCTTTGATGATGAACAGTGTGTAAACCAAATAAATATTTTCCTCCACAACTTGCTTTTTGGTCATGGTATTTTGTCACAGTAATAGTAACCCTAACTAAGACATAAGCAAAGCACCCATACACATAAAAGTTTAAAACATTACTCTTGTTTTAAAGTAAAATAAAACAGCACAAATTCTCGTGGGTGACTCATGTAATCAGCCAACAGATGTTTATTTACTGTATACTATGATTCAGTCTTTGCACCAGTCACTAAATGTTGACAAAAAACCCCACTACCATTTGTTGTCATTTGTATTTTTGACAACAGCTTGTCTTACTGCAGCAAGATGGAAACTTAAAGCAATTTTAATCTGCATTTTCTTCATGGCTAAGGTTATTGACTACTTTTTCAGTCATTTACTAGTCATTTGTATCTTCACAAAGGCAAAGGCAGGCACATTTCTGAGTTCCAGTTTGAAGCCAGTCAAATCTACCGAGTAATTACCAGGATAGCCAGGGATACACAGAGAAACCCTATCTCAAAATGTGTAAGTGTGTGTGTGTGTATGTGTGTGTATGTTTGTGTCTATGTGTATGTATTATTCTAAAACCACATATATTTTACTATATTAAAATCATTTTCCATAATATGCAAAATTCTGTGTGTTTGATCTCCAGCACTGGTGTGGCAACAACAAAGCAAATAACATTATGGCACATTAAAAGTTAGGGGATCTTTAAAGTTAACCAGTCTGTCTTAGACCATTTCTCAGATGGCCAAGTTGAAGTGAGACATTTAAAATGCAATCATTAGGAACAATGAGCTGGCTTGTCCAATAAATATGTTGGCCTGGCAACCTAAGTTTGATCCTCAGAACCATCATTAAGGTAGAGGTTTGAGAACCAAGTCTACAAAGTTCTTGTCTGACCTGCACACATGTGATGTATACATCCACCTACACACACACACACACACACACACACACACACACACACACAAATAAATAAATAAATAAATAAATAAATAAATAAATAAATAAATAAAACAAGTTAAAGCTTAAAAATATAGTCACTATTAAGACTGAAGCTGTAAGTCTGAATTCTAACTCCCAACAATTGCTCTATCCAGGAAAATCCCACTAACGAAATCATGACTCTTCTCTAAACCCATACTTGCACCACATCTTACCATAAATTTCTAAACACTCAGGCTAGCAGTTTTCTCTAAAGTAAAGAGTAATCTGTCTACAACTCTTTTAGTACTTGGCCTATATTAAAATACAGAGCATAGCAAACATCTCTCCTCGGTGCTCCTGTTATTGGACATGGGATAGAGAGACCTGACAAAGATCATCTAGCTTAGAGCATTCAATTGAACTGTTCCAAATCCCAGAAAGGGATTGGGGATATTTTGTCTCTCTTGTTGGGCTACTAGAGAGGAGACAGTGTTGACTCAAAATTTCTATTCAGAATTTTAATTAAATTGTGGCCTGTGGCAAAATAGAAAGACATTAAAATCAAATGCTAGTGTCTCTTTGTTTATTTTATGGGCTCTCATCTCTGACTAGTTCGTGCTGAAATAATTAAATGTCTTTTCAGCAAATGGACTGATCAGGCTGTTTAGTTTAATGTTTCCTATAACCTGGCAACTATATGCTTTAAAACTCAGTTAATTTCTGTTCTTCTCCACCCCCACCTTCAAGCACACACTTTTGTCCTCTTTCCCTACACAGGCAGGCCTGAAGGTATTTGCAGATCAGCATGGTATGAACGGATGAAAAGGACAAAGCCTCCTCACAGAAACTAGTGGAGACTCTTAGAAGCTGAATACATTACATTGGACATTTGTGGGTCAGAGGTACATCTTAACTGAAATTAGTTGAAGTGGAGTAGCTCACAATTTAGATGATGAGAGCTGTTGGTTCCAGAATGAAACATGAAATCTCTTTACTGACTCACTGTAATTTCAAATATACATGTGTGTGATATATATATATATATATATATATATATATATATATTTCACAAAGAGGAAAATATAGCAAAATGTACCACCTAAGAGATATAGGAGAGATGCTACCTTTCTGTCTAGGTAAAGCATTAAAGATCTCTTTTTAAAACATAATAAACAAACAAACAAACCACCAAAAACCAGAGTATAGTCTTCAGTGGTGAGAGTCAAAGGAATCTAATTTCCACCATAATAAAGCACAAAACAGATCTAACCAGTTATAAATACATTGCCCTTGTGCAAAATTATTTCTACTTTCTTCAAAAAGAGCCCAAACCCAGAAGGTAGAAAGGGGATGCAAGAGGAGATGTTGGAGATAATAAAAACATAATTGTAATTATAATGATTAATTTGTGTTGTATGTTGCTATGCCCATCTAGTCATTAGGCTAAGTACTTACTGTGATTTGAACAACCACTCAAAAGTTCATGCTTAAAATTTGTCAGCGTGGAGAAGACCAGGCAGGCTGCCAGTAGTCCTTCTCAATTTTCTCTGCCCTAACTCACTCCTGCACCCAGCAGACCCAGTCCCTCAGGCTCTTCCCTAGTTCTACAAGAAAATACCAGCTTCAGCCTCCCTTTTACACATCTACATCTACTGTGTATCACAAAGACCATCCCCTTCTAGCCTCAACCCCAACTCCTCAGATACTTGTACTGTATCTGTGTCCTGGATTGCAACTCCCGAGGACACCTCTTGCTTAACCACAGGCCACACCTGCCGGAAGTCCAGATAGCCTACCCCCAGGCATTCTCCGCTTTATTTCCACAGATTCAATCTTCATGGTCATCCCTAGCTCTACAACCAAACACCAGCTGCATCCCGCCATGCTTCCTGTGAATTCCACAGACTAGCCCCCCCCCCAAGTATCCTCCACTAACGCCAGCAAATACTCCCTGTCATTATGCCAGATGAACAGGCTAATAAAACAGGCAACACACAACTAACATGCCCTCTTAAAATCAACAGAGGAAATAGAAACTAAGGAAAAATGCAGCCACCCAACAAAGACATATGAAGAAATCAGCAACTAGACCTATAATCACCCCAAACCCAGATGCCTAAACACTAGAGCAATATGTCTTCTCCAGAGCCCAGCTATCCTATTATAGCAGCCTGTGAGTAGTCCAACATTGCTGAAGCACAAGAAAAGGACCTTAGGCCAACTGTACAAAGATCATAAAGGTTTTAAAGAAGAAATGAATAAAACTTAAAAAAAAAAGAGCCAGGATAATACCAACAAACAACTATAGCAAATGAATAAAACCCTTAAAGAAAGCCAAGAAACAGCAACTAGTTGAAGGAAACTAATTAAACAGTTTAAGACCTAAAAATAGAAAGAGACGTAATAAAGAAAACACAAACTGAGGGAATTCTGGAAGTAAAAAAATTAGGAATTTGAGCAGGAATTACAAAGGCAAGCTTCATCAGCAGAATACAAGAGATAGAATAAAGAATCTCAGCCATCGAAGCTATGATAGAAGAAATAGGAACATCAGTCAAAGAAAATGCTAAATCTAAAAAAAAAAGTCTGACTAAAAAAGTTCCAGAAAATCTGGAATGCTATGAAAAGGACAAATATTAGAAAGAGAGGGAAGAGAAAAGTTCCAGTTAAAAGGTACAGAATACAATTTCAACAAACCAATAGAAGAAATTTTTCTAAGCTAAAGAAGGAGATGCCTATGAAGGCTCAAGAAGCATATAGAACACCAAATAGATTGGACCAGAAAAGAAAGTCCCGTTACCACATTATAAGCAAAATACTAAACAGATGAAACAAAGAAAGACTATTAAGAGGTGAAAGTTAAAAAGCCCAAGTAATGTATAAGGGTAGAACTATTAGAATTATACCTGACTTCTCAAAGGAGACTCTAAAAGTCATAAGGACATAGACTGCTGCAAGTTCTAAAAGACCACAAATGCCAGCCCAGTTTACTATACCTAACAAAATTTTGAGTCATCCAACATGGAGAAAATAAGAATAATCCATGATAAAGTCATACAATATCTATCTACAAATCCAGCCCTGCAGAAGGTATTAGAAGGAAAACTCCAACACAAAGAGGGTAACTACACTCATGAAAACACAGGAAATAATCTCACAGTAGCAAAAACAAAAGAAGTAAAAAAAAAAAAAAAAGAAGTGAAATATATTCACAGCACCACCATCACCAGCAGCAGCAGCAGCAGCAGCAGCAAAATAACAAGAATTAACAATCATTGTTCATTGATAGGAAGCCAGGATCCTATCCTTCTGCTGCACACAAAAGCACACCTCAATATGAAGAATAGATAGGTTAAAGTGTTGAAAAACATGTTCTTAACAGTTGGACATAAGAGGCAAGCTGGTATGGAGATTTTAACATCTAACAACAAAGACTTCAAACCAAAATTAATCAGAAGAGATGGGGAAACTACATACTCTTCAGAGCAAAGATCCACCAAAATAACATTGCAATTCTTAACATTTATGTCCAAATGCAGGGCATACATTTTTGTAAAAGAAACACAGCTTAAATCACACACATTAACCCTCATACACGGATAGTGGGAGCCCTTAACATCTGACTTTAAGCACTTAACAAGTCATCCAGACTAAAACTAAACAGAGAAATACTAGAAATAATAGTTATCATAAACCAAATTGGCCTAACCAATATTTACAGAACATTTCACCCAAACACGAATGAATATACCTTTTTCTCAGAACTTTATAGATTTTTTTCCCCAAAAAGAGTTAGGGCTAGAACATGATAAAGCCCTCCAGACACCTCTTCTAGTGACATTCTTGCCCTAACTAGACTATGCCTCTTACCTTTCACTTCCTCCTAATAATGCCATCATATGAATCCATCAGTGCATTAATCCATTTATTGCATCAAACCAGAAATACTATCATAGATATACCTAAATATGTAGTTCACTAATCCCCCTGACATTTATAATTTACTCAAGTTGCAATCACAATTAACTCTCAAAGATATTGAGTGTTATGTTTAAGTTCTTATGTCTACCAAAGACCAGAATTGAAATTCATGCTTGCCATCCCTAGTCCATGCCACATGAAAGCGAAACTAGTACAAATGTTTGATATCTGGTGCACAGTTTTTTCATCTCTCTTCACCAAAATAATGATGGTTGTAAAACTGAATACAAGATCACAGGTACTGGGTACTTATTACGTGCCTGACACTGTGTCAAATACTTTCTCTAAGTTAATTCACTTACATTGTCATAAAATTGTGGGGAAAATTAATTTATTCTATTTTGCAAGGCAAAAAGGAACATTTAAGGTCAAACAATGTGGCCAGGTTACATAACTAGAAAATGGTGGTTTGGGGTAAAAGTAAAGAATAATCACTCCAGTAAGGCAGAATACCATGCTAATAGAGATAGTAAGTCTGTATCTTAGTAGGATATGTCCCAGAATCGTCTGAAACCCTGATATTGCTAATTAATTGTATGTTAGTCCCTATTCTTAAAAGTGATATATTCTTAAAAGGTAGCTATGCTTTACATTGTGAAGACAATAATAGTCAAAATATATTTGGTGAATAAATAAATAGATGGGGTTGTATCCATCTTATTGGCAGTTTTCCATTTATTCCTTCTGTGGTCTTGTAAGATCTGTCTCTATATGAGTTGAACACTGTCATATAAATCTTTGACGACACTGAATTTTTGAATAATGAGACAATACTTGTTCATCATTAAAAAACAGGATGTAGAAAAATAATAACAATTAAAGATGTGAGCCTTAGGAGCCTCCTAAGGCTCACATCTTTTAAAAGGAGGTCTCCTACATAGGAGTCGGGCACCTAAGAAGGAAAGAAAAATCAAATTCTACGGTAGGAATACAGGAAATTAAAGGGAAGCTAACCTTTACTGCACGCCAATACCAGTCCCTTCTATGTATTTTCTCACTGCAATGCTTGCACCAACCTCAGGAGACAGGTGTTATCATCTTTATTTTATAAATAAGACAAATGAAGACTTAGGAACTAAATAACTACACCAAAGATTTGTCATATAGGGAGTGGTGAAGCTAGAGTTTCGTCTCTAGATTGACTCTGAATTTGAACAATTTCTAGAAAATTTATTTCCACTTCAAGTAAAATTGAAAATGGATGGACATCTCATTGAAGCAGGGAAAGATTTCAGGTTTAGAAAGAAAATATATATTTAAAAAACTGGTAGAAAGATGCAGATCAAGGAAAATGAGACCTTAGAGAGCTGGACAACAGGCCCTAACTGAACTTTCTCATCTTAGAAAAGTCATACCTTCTTGAGTTCTTTGTATATATTGGATATTAGCCCTCTGTGGGATGTAGGGTTGGTGAAGATCTTTTCCCAATTTGTTGTTTGCTGTTTTGTCCTTTTGACAGTGTCTTTGCCTTGCAGAAACTTTAATTTTATGAGGTTCCATTTGTCAATTATTGATCTTAGAGCATAAACTATTGGTGTTCTGTTCAGGAACTTTTCCCCTGTGCCCATGTCCTCAAGGGTCTTCCCCAGTTTCTTTTCTATTAGTTTCAGTGTGTCTGGTTTTATGGGGTACAGAGCTAAACAAAGAATTTTCACCTGAAGAATTTCGAATGGCTGAGAAGCACCTTAAGAAATGTTCAACATCATTAATCATTAGGGAAATGCAAATCAAAACAACCCTGAGATTTCACCTCACATCAGTCAGAATGGCTAAGATTAAAAACTCAGGAGACAGCAGGTGTTGGCAAGGATGTGGAAAAAGAGGAACACTGCTCCACTGCTGGTGGGATTGCAAGCTGGTACAACCACTTTGGAAATCAGTCTGGCAGTTCCTCAGAAAACTGGGCATGACACTTCTGGAGGACCCTGTTATACCACTCCTGGGCATATACCCAGAGGATTCCCTGGCATGCAATAAGGATACATGCTTCACTACGTTCATAGCAGCCTTATTTAAATAGCCAGAAGCAGGAAAGAACCCAGATGTCCCTCAATGGAGGAATGGATACAGAAAATGTGGTGTATTTACACAATTGAATACTACTCAGTAATTAAAAACAATGAATTCATGAAATTATTAGGCAAATGGTTGGAACTGGAAAATATCATCCTAAGTGAGGTAACCCAATCACAAAAGAATACACATGGAATGCAGTCACTGATAAGTGGCTATTAATTAGCCCAGAAGCTCTGAATACTCAAGGCACAATTAACATATCAAATGATTTCCAAGAAGGAAGGAAGGAGAGTGTCCTGGTCCTAGAAAGGCTTGATCCAGCATTGTAGGGGAGTACCAGGACAGAGAAATGGGAGGGGGTGATTGGGGAATGGGTGGAGGGAATATGGCTTATGGGACTTATGGGGAGGGGGGAACAGGGAAAGGGGAAAGCATTTGGAATGTAAACAAAGAATATAGAAAAAAGAATAAAGAAAAGTCCTGAAGTGACTTCATTCTCTATTAGCAGTATTGCCTGACTTGCTAATTCTCACATAACTTGGACAAGAAGAGAGGAAACTAGCCAGGAAGACACATTAGTGCAGGCAATGGTGGGTGATAAAGATAACATTGTTCCCCAAACTACTGCTCAATTACCAGCTCCTCCCCACCTTGCCAGGCTTTAGACAGCAGAAGGGAAAGGCAGGGCTTGCTGCCAGCCCACGTTATCTACCATGTCAGCCTCAACTTCATTCCCAGCAACCTGGTCTTGCTAATTATTGTGCCTGTCTGGAGAGAAATGAAAAGGTCTGCTCATCCCAGGTATGGCACCAAAGACTGAAACAATAAACAGTTCAATTGAAGTGCCTCTTATTAAGTACAAATGGGATTACTTACAGAAGCATAGGCCATTTATGGACAGCTTCATAATGAAGAGAAAAATAATTTTGTTCCTTGTATAACCTCAAGAGCCCCTCTATCTAGCAACAATTAACTGCCTATAAATCTTATGGTGGGGGACTCATAAGTCCCTGCTCACTAAATTCTTACAGAAGGCAGGGTCTTAAGCACCTCCCACACTCTGAGAACCTTTAAATACCTACAAATTCTAACGGTAGTGGGGGCTTCTGGCCTATCTTCCCTAGCAACCATTAAAAGTAGAGGCAGGGCCTCTCATAAGCTCCTCCCCTTAGCAACTGTTAACTGCCTATCTTTGAAGACTGGAGGGATCTCCTGAACCTCTTCTCATCAAATAGGCCCAATGTTGTGCAAATCTGTGGATATTCACAGCTGCTGACAGTTAAAAATAGGGCAAAGGCCCACATCATTACAGAAGACAAGATTCCATATCATAAATGCAGCTACTAATAGCTAGTTATTTGGAGCTTTACAACAAACAGACAAAACAAAACAAATAAACAAATGAAAAACATGCAATTTCCCATTGTTCTGGAGACTAAACCCCAAGATCAAGACATGGGCAGAGTTGTCCTTCCAGCTGGTTTCCCTCCTTAGCCTGTACAGGAATGTCTAGGTCCTGTGTCTTTATGTGGCCTGTCCCTCTGTGTCTATTTCAATCTTCTTGTCAGGAATTTATCAATCAGGCCTTGGAAGTTAAATCTGAACCCAGAAATAGAATGTTCTTCCCTCCAAATCAAATGCCCACTTCACATGTATTTTTAAGGCTCAAATAAAATCTGGAAAAATATCTGAATTGGATATGTCCATATGCAAGACAGTGTGGATGGAGCTATGATTAGAAGACTGATCTTGATGGGGGAGGGGGAGACTAGTTTGAATTGAAACATCCTTGGCTATCTACCTTGCAGATAAGCTTCTGCAAAACTGCTAAAAGTTGAGCCAAAGGGTACCCAGAAATAACTGTCTTGTTAGCTCCAAAATATGCAGTCATCGGAGGGGGCATCCCATAAGCCTCACCAGATCATATCAGCTGAGGTTCTCAACACTATCTAGTTTAGCCAGGTTTTTAGGCACATTCTAATAGACCTGGCATGACCACAGGCTCCTCAGTCATTTCTACTATACAACTTGCACCTTAAGCATCACTTTTTAAAGGAAGAATTTCTTGATCCTAAACTTTTACCTACAGGTAGACTGCTCTTTTTCATATGATCTCATGAAACAATCTTTCTTTCCTTTATATAACTTGCTAGAATTCACACTTTTATCTTTAATGTGATTAATAATTATCTCTATTACTACATTTTGTTGTTTTTATTTTATTTTATTTGTTCATTGCTAAGTCTTAAAGCTCCATGATAATAGGCACCATGGGTATGTTCACTGGTTTATCTTAACAGCCTATCAAAGTGACTAACAGTAAGTAGTCAATCAATATTAAATGAATGAACGGGTATAAATAAATGATTTATCTTCTAGCACTAAGCACCCAATCAATATTAATTGAATGAATGGGTATGAATAAATGCCAATGAATGGAGATGAGATGAATAATCTATTATAATCAACCTGGTGAATCTCAAGACTAAGAATAAAGTAGATGTAGCTTTAAGAGGTAGAAGTGCTAGAAAATCTAGCTTCATCTATTTGTTACATAAAAAGGAGGAATTGGTCCAAGGAATCAAAGAAAAATTTTGAAGCTTGTAAAACAATATATTCAGTAAAGCAACAAAAGCAAGATGAAAGACTAGCATCGTGAAAGGATCATTTTAAATTATCATAAGAGTCAGACTCATTTTGTCCTTAGTTTGGGGTTCAGGGTTGATTTTGGAAACCCCTCCTCCCCGATTACTCAAAATTTCTCTCTGCTACTCTGGTGGTGTAGAACAGGATATTGTGAAACCAGTGTCTGGTAAAATTGTAATCACAAGGTGATGCTGCTTCTGTACATCTTGAAAACATCTCTGTCATCCTTATCTTGACATCTTGAAGGAGGAAAAGAGAGATTTATGGAAGGTTGAAATACATCAGTCATACGTTGTCAGCTCCAGATAAGCATTCCCTAAGTGAATAGCATATCTACATGCAGAAGCGAGCACAGTCTTCACCTTGTTTTAGTTACCAATGGACATCTGTGAAGGTGCAGGTGAGTAGTCAATACTTTGAACAGAAGCAGCCTTCAATCCTCTGAGAAAAGCATAGGTGACCCTTATCATCATAAGGCTTATCTCCCCCAAAGCAAGCAGAAACTAACAACATGTTGTTCAGCTGTGCGACCTTCAAAATTAGTTAATTTTAACCTCAACTAAAAGCAAGTAACTAAAAGCCAGTGAAGCTAAAAGGTTTATTTATGTTTTCCCTGAGTTTCTGTTTCAGGGTAAAAAGGAGACAGAAGACACTGAAACTGACATGGTAAATACAAGCTGTGGCTAGCATCTGCTGGGCCAAACTGACTGGGAGTGATGCCAGAGAAATTAAAGTAAAATAGAAAAAGAATAGATATGCTTGGAGAGAGGCAGATTACAACATGAGCTAAATGAGCATCCCTTTAGTACTTCAAGCATACTATTAAAAAAGCTTGGGGATCAGAGCTGCAATAGACACAAAAGAATCACATAGCACTGACATGAAAGAACTGAGAGGTATTCTGCCAACAGAAGGAAGTTATGCCAGCAAGGTCTACAAACCTTGGCCAGATTTTTAGCTCAGGTCTTGCTGGTAGATCCTACTAGTCTTAAAAGAACCCCGTTCTCTGACAATGTGGGTTCAGATTATAAAGTAGTAGTTAACATCTAACAGCATCAAATGGCAGCTCTGTGAGTCCTAGATGACGTGAGATTTCAATGCTTTGATCTTCAACCCTCTCTCTGAAAGGGTTATTATACAATATTATATCATAGGATTAGATAATAAAGTATGATAATTTATTATATGTTTTTTGTAATCTAAGTTAGTTCCTTATAAATTCCCAAACCTTTTAAGACAGAGAAAAGCCTGAACAGAATTATAATAAAAATGTCCTACTAATCCCACTGGAAAACATACTGCTTTGGACACACAATATCCACTACAATTTTACACAGTGCGTAGCATTTTAAAAGAACTTGTTAACTTCACACTATTCCCACATTGATTTAATTTGGCCTATTGGGTAGAAGTCCTGTCATTCCAGCCAGGCATGGTGATAAATATATTTTATCCCAGTACTACGGATGCTGGAAGCAAGAAAGTTAAGAGTTCAAGGCCAGATTCAGCCAAGCCAGCCTGGGATCTCAAAATAGAAGATAATGAAAAAAAATCAGGGAGAAGAGGAGAGGAGGTGGGCAAAAGATGAGCAAAAATAAATTATTTATGAAATGACATAATAAAATCTAATATTTTGTATTTAAAATTAAAAGAGAATATTATATAATTCTATGGTCTCACAACAAAGAAAATACTTGAAAATTAATCCAGTTTGAATTAGCAATTTTGGAGGGGAAATCACTCATTTTCAAGATCCTAAGTATCTGTGCATCTTACATTGCTTTAAGTTTGCTTTGGAAGAACATTGCTAGGATTCATTTTCTTCTGCGTAGCTGGAACAAAATGTGCGATTTGTCTACAAAAAATTGTAAAATGCATAGGGGGATTTCCACAGGAGGCCTACACGCCGCTATCTATGCTGCAGCCGTGTCTGTAGTGATCTCTGAGAAGTTCCAGCACATTTTGTGAGTACTCAACACCAACATCAATGGGCAGCAGAAAATAGCCATCACTGGGGCAGCAGAAGATAGCCATCACTGCCCTTAAGTGTGTGGGGTGGAGAAATGTTCATGTGGTGTTGAGGAAAGCAGACATTGACTTCACCAAGAGGGTTGGAGAACTCATGGAGGCAGAGGCAGAGCGTGTGATCACCATCATACAGAATCCATGAGAGTACAAGATCCCAGACTAGCTCTTGAACAGAGAGAAGGATGTGAAAGATCAGAAATACAGGCAGGTTCTGGCCAAATGTCTAGACAACAAGCTGTGTGAAGATCTGGAACATCTGAAGAAAATTTGAGCCCATAGGGGACTGTGCTGATTTTAGGGTCTTCGTATCCTTGGTCAGCACACCAAGACCATTGGCTACTGGGGCTGTACTATGGGTGTATCTAAGAAGAAATGAGTCTCTGGGCCTTTGCAGTTAATAAATAGATTATATACCTAAAAAAATGCATAGGGAGACAGAAGGATACCTCAGTGGGTAAAACCATGTACCCTGATAGCCTGAGCTCAGATCCTTCAAACTCATGCAAAAGTCAGACATAGAGGTGCACATCTGTAATTCTTGCAGTCTTATGCTATGAGATTGGAGGGAGTGACAAAGAGAAGCTCTTTGGCTGGCTAGCCTTCAAGTATATAGAACAATGGCAAACAAGAAAAGACCCTGCCTCAGACAATGTGGAAGGCAAGGACAAATACTTCAGGTTGCCTTCAGTCTTACACATGTAAGTCCCATCACAAAAACATGTTACATATACACACATACTTTTAAAAATAAAAAAAAATGCATTTCAGTCTGGGACTAGAGTAAAAAATCATGCATAATTATTCAAAAAGTTATGCTGGGACAATAATTAACAGAAGCTGTTAAACATCCCATAAACAGTTATTCTGTCCTAATTTCTGATTGTATTTGAGTGGTTACATCTTCTTAAAAATTGAGGGTCCTGTTCTCTTTTTGCCTCTTTTACTGACTACTGAATACATGAGCTTGCTTACCTTTTCCACTTCATTTTCACCATGTATAAATCTGACCTAGAAACACTTCACTATAGTCATTTTCACTTCACCAGAATCCTTCAGAGCACAGTACACCATCTCATCAGTTGGAAGAATCCTTTCGCTAAAAAATACATTAACTCCAAGGATGAACTTTCACAGGCACTGACCGATATTCCTTGGCACTATTCCTTGGAGCCTTACACAATAGGAACAGAAATTAGGATAAAATGCAGTACCTGTATTAAATGGTGATATCCAGACTCTAGTTCACACCTTGGACTACTCTTTAAGAATGTTTTGATAGTCTTGAACATTTAAAAAAAGAGTATAATCAAGAAAATGTTTTATAAATATAAATGACTTCCCTTTGTTAAAGGTTTATTAAGGATATTCCCTTTCAAATTTTTCAGGGTACTGAGAGTTCTTTATTTTACCATGCAATTGTCTCCTTTTAAACATCTACATATAGAAAACAAAAAACTCCACATTACTCTTTTACTGCTAATTTTGTCAGACTGTTCATTCAAGATGTATGGAATCCACTACACTATATCTACCTACTTAGAGAATATTTTTAATCTTGTTTATTGTTTAGACAATTAAATTGCATTCATTTGTTACTTAGAAGTTTCTGTTGTTAAACCTGTTTGAATTTATAAAGAGAAGATCCCCCTGGGCCCCCAAAGATTTTCAGTTCAAACTAAGCTCAGAAACAAAAGAAAAATGCCACAAAAGTAACAAAGTCAGCAACAAGTGATAAGTATCTGTCTGGTACATTCTTCAAGACTCAATAAATACTTGTTGAACAAGTGAACAAATAAAAACTTAACATGTAAACCAGAAAAAAAGAGATCAATTCTTAAGAATATCTAAGGCTGCAGAGATGGCTCTATGGTTAAGAACATGTGTTGTTCTTCCACAAATCCTGGGTTCAATTCCCAGCACCCATATGTGTGATCACAGTTACAGGGGATGTTATAGCCTCTTCTGACTTGTGCAGTATCAGGCATACACATAATGTACAGATACACAGAAGAATAAAATAATGATGATGATGATGATGATAATGATGATGATAATAATAATAATAACAACAACAACAACAATAAAGAATGTATGTTCAGTGTTCAGTTCATTTCCTAGAACTCAGATCAGGCAGCTCACAATGTATAGCTTCAATCCAACGATTCCTACTGATAGTTCAGTTTCATAAACACTGGAATGACAGAAGTGTGCCCGCATATCCGATCCTTATTTTAAAGATCTTGTAACATCTTGTGGACGTTTGAATATGTTTGGTCCCCATAGATACATGTGTTTGAATGCTTAGACCACAGGGAATGTTGTTATTAGGAGGTGTGGAATTGTTGGAGTATCTGAGGCCTTGTTGGAGGAAATGTATCACTGTGTGGGAAGGCTTTGGGGTCTCCTATGCTCAAGCTATAACCAGTGTGGAATTCTAGTTTTCTGACTGCCTGCAGAACACAATTATCCTCCTAGCTGCCATCAAATCAAGATGTAGCATTGTCAGCTCCTTCTCCAGCACCATGTCTGCCACGTGCTGCCATGTTTCCTACCATGATAATAATGGACTAAACCTCTGAAACTATAAGACTGTTCCAATTAAATGTTGACCTTTATAAGAACTGCCTTGGCTATTGTATTTCTTCACAGCAATAAAACACTAAGATACTTCTTTATACTTACAACATTAAAAAATTTGAATTTGGACCAAAATTTACCAAAAAAGATAAAAATCCTTAACAAGACAAAGCAAAATGAAACAAACAAGCCTAAGTTTATATCAAAGTTTTGGCAAATCCATATAGAGGAAACATTATCTCAACTAAGCTATAAGATGCAGGACTTTATATCTTATGCTAAATGTATTGTAAGAATATAGACTATCATAAAATATAACCTGAATTCAGTAATTTTAATAATGGACATATCATTGTGTTTAATTTTGTAGTTATTATATGTTAATAATATTATATGTTAATAATAAATAAAAACCTGGGTGGGAGAGCTAGATCTAGTGGTTAAGAGCATGCACTGTTCTTACAGTGGACCTGAGTTTGTTTCTTAATACTTATGTTGTGTGGCTCTCAACCACCTGCAACTCCAGCTTCAAGAAATTTAGTGCTCTCTGCTTGGCTCCACATGACCTGCACATACTACACACATACATATATGTAGTTAAAAATAATACTGAAGGTAGGGTCACCCTCTATAGTCTCATATCCTTTCCCATCCCAGGCCTTCAGCTAGTCACCAGAGATGCCCAACCCCCCATTTTCTAGCCAATTTCCATTTTCACTCCCAGGCCAATTTCACTCCCTACTCCTTATACCTGATTTCCATCCTTGTTCCCCACTTCAGCCCCTCTTCTACCCAGTTCCCTCTCTCCATCTATCTCATACATCCTCCCTTGGGA
Organism: Apodemus sylvaticus; assembly: GCF_947179515.1. Lineage (NCBI taxonomy): Eukaryota > Metazoa > Chordata > Mammalia > Rodentia > Muridae > Apodemus > Apodemus sylvaticus. The sequence continues at coordinate 111,657,711 of NC_067495.1, forward strand.
CCTTCTTACTATCCAGTTTCTTTGGTTAGCCTACACTTCATGGATAATGTCCACTTATAACTGAGTACATACCATGTGTCCTTCTGGCTCTGGGTTACTTTACTCAGGATGATATTCTCAAGTTCCATCTATTTGTCTGCAAAATACCTCATGTCTTTGTTTTTAATACCTACCAGAGGGGGATATAAAGACTGAAGTGGCCATCTCGTATAGCCAGACATGACTTCCAGAGGTGGGAGGGAGACATCAATCTACCCAAAAAAAAAAACCTTTAACCCCCCAAATTGTCTTGCCTACAAGATGTGCAGGGATAAAGATGGAGCACAGACTGAGGGAACAGCCAAACAATGACTACCCCAACTTGAGACCCATCCTGTGGGAGAGAGCCAACCCTGACATTATTAATGATATTCTGCATTTCTTGCAGACAGGATCCTAGCATAACTGTCTCCTGAGAGGGTTCATCAAGCAATGGATAGAAGCAGATACAGAGACCCACCATCAAACATCAGAGCATGGGGAGTCTTGTGGAAGAATAGAGGATAGAAATGAGCAATACAGAGGGGTTAAAGACACCACAAGAAAACCGCCAGAGTCAACTAACAGAGACAACGGGGGTTCATAGAGACTGGACCACCAACCAGGGTACATGCAGGAGCTGGACCTAGACTCCCTACACATCTATAGCAAATGTGCAAGTTGAAGTTCATGTGGGTCCCATAACAGGTAGAACAGGGGCTGTCAGTCTCTGTTCCCTGCCATTGGATCCCCTCTCTCCCCACTACTTGAAATTCCTGGATGGGCCTCAGTGGGAGAGGATGTGCCTAGACCTGCTGAGACTAGATGCTCCAAAGTGGGATGGTACCAAGAGATACTGAGGAGAAGGGGTAGGAGAAATAGGGGGAGAGGGATTTGTAAGGGTGGGATGAGGAAGAGGGGGCTATGATCAGGATTTAAATTGAAGAAAATGTAAAAATATATAATATTTTAAATATGAGTAAAATTCGTAGAGTCAAGTCAGACTCAGAAATATCACCACAAACTCTTACTTTTTTCCTTTATTTATTTTTCACTTATTCACTTTATATCCCACTCACTATTCCCTCCCATAATACTTCCTGCATCATCCTTCTCCTTCTCCTCTGAGTAGGTAGGGGCTCTGTGGGTATCCCCTACCCTGGCACGTCAAATCTCTGCAAGTCTAGGTGCTTCCTCTCCCACTGAGTCTAGAAAAGACAGCCCAGCTAGAAGAACATATCCCAGAGACTGGTAACAGCTTTTGGGATAGATCCTGCTGCAGTTGTTCAGGACCTACATGAAGACCAAACTGTAAATCTCCTGCAGATGTGCAAAGTATGGGGTCCAGCTCCAAAACAGTGATTATTAACAGTGGTTCTTGGTAATACTCAGAAGTGATACATACTTATTTAATGATGAACACCTCTGGCACACAAAATTGTAATCTTTTAATAAAAATCAGTGTTTCCTTGGGCAAATGGTTAGCAACATTCTGATTTTGGATTATATTAGATGAGCAATAGTGCCTTCTCTTTTAGAAATCGAAGAAACTATCAATAGCTATCATGATCATGTCAAAAGGCTTGAGACCCAGTTTGGAAATTTTTCCCTTGGCCTAACATAGGACAATTTCAGTATCAAAATGAAAACTCACTGGATGCATTGAGATATTAAATATGCAAAAATCCATTAATTTACATTGAGATGATGCAAGTACATGAGACACTTTCAGGGATTTCCAGTCATCCTGAAAATTTTTAAATAGGTGGCAACAATCAAGCATGTTTTCTGCCTTTCCCATTAAAAAATGGATTTCACAGTAATCCAGAGTTAATTTACAAACTTTCTTCTTTACAAAAGAATTCCATGTAATAAATGCAGAAGAGATGACAACATGAAATGGCAATACTAGATAATCACCAGCATTTAAGCTTAATAAAATAATGAGGCTAGGTAATGATCACCCATAGATACTAAAATCATATTTGTAGATACTAAAATCATTAAGCAGAAGGTTGAAGACACATTTTTTCCTTCTATGTGAAAGAAACTCTTTCTTACATAATATATCCTAAATATGGCTTCCCCTTTCTCCACCCTTCCCAGTTCCTCCCTACCTCCTCTTCTGTCTGGATCCACTCCATTTCTCTCTCTCATTAGAATACAAACAGGCTTCTAAGGGATAATAATAAAAATAAAATAAAATTAAATTAAATTAAAACTGGCTTATTGGATTCAGACAAAGAAATGAATAAAAGGAAAAGAGCACAAGAGAAGGCACAAGAAACAGAGACCCACTCGTTTACATACTCAGAAATCCCACAGAAACACAAAACTGGAAGCATTAATACATATGCAGGGGACCTAAAGGCCGCTGCCGGCCTTGTGCATGCTGCTTCAGTCTCTATGAATTATATGAGTTTTGATCCTGTTGATTTGGTGAGCACTGGCACCCTCCATTCCTCTGGTTTTTACACTTTTCCTTTATAAAGGTTCCCAGAGCTCAGAAGAAAGGGATTTGATGCAAATATCCCAGTTAGAGCTGTATTCCAAAGTCTGTTATTTTCTCCATAATGTCTGGCTATGTGTGGGTCTCTGAATTTGTTCCCATCTACTGCAGGAAGAAGCTTCTCTGAAGGTGGCTGAGCAAGGTACTGATCTATGTATGACTCCTCAAGTCATTTTACTGTAACCTGTTTTTTTTTTTTTTTTTTTTTTTTTTTTTTTTGAACAACAGTACTTGGTTTTACCCTAAGGTCTTGGACTATCTAGCATCAGATTCTTGCTCAACCTGCATCTGGTATGATTTCTATCTCCTCAAGTGGTCCTTAATTGAAATCAGATATTAGTTGGTTACTCCCACAAGTTTTAGGTCATCATTGCACTAGCAAATTTTGCAGGCAGTACAGCACTGACAAAGCTTTTGTGGCTGAATTGGCATTTATGTTTCTCATATTGGAATCATGCAGAGTACCTTCCTGTATCAAAAATGGTAGAACGTAGGGGTAAAGATTCTATGTAGGCAACAATGAGACTTCTCGAAGTTTAATGAGTTGTGTGGGTGTTACCTTCCACAATGGTATCTTGTCATTAGTCTGTGGAAACAACCTATACCTGTGGCAACAGCCTGGTTATTTGGGGATTCCCATGATACCCGTTTGGTCAACAACTCAATTAGATGTATCCTAATCCCTGTACTGGAGGCTTCATTGACTAAATTGTCAGTTGTGGTTCTGTTTTTCTCATTATTTGATAATTTCACTTTCACATATGTATATATTTTAGGAAGATTCTATTGTATTAAGTTTCCATACTATACTTCAAATGGCCCTTAGTTTTAGCTGGCTTTGTTTACATTCCCTCTCTCATCCTTCCCAAATTGATCATCATGTTCAGACTCCCACTATTCATCCATAACTATTTGTTCTATTTCCCTTTCCTAACTAGAACTATCTGTGCTCCCTGGCCCAGAAGGGAAACATTTAAATGCAGGAGTCAGGTTAAAACAACCTGAAACCTGTTCATCAGTCTTAACATATACAAAATGAGACACTCAGACATTCCAGGTCTCTGATGAGAGGCAGTCAAGATAAACACTATCATTCATGAGAGTTTACTGACCTTAAAATGAGCTTGACTCTATAATATTGGAGAAACATTATGATAACAATATTAATTTTATTTCATTAGGGAATAAAAGAAAAATAATCCCCCAAACTGGGAGTATTTGACTACTATACTCCCACTCCTATATACTCATGGTGACTAAAACTCTATCCCAAGTATTGTCATTTTATTAAAGTGAAATGAAGGAATCTGTTTTCTGTAACTAGGATGGCTACATGGAATCAACTTTGCTGTTTACTCTGTTATAACACTAAACCCTTTCCATATCAAATTACTGGTTGCCTACTTTGGCAAATTTGTCCTGATGTCATATTTGATTAATTTGATACTTCAGATGCTATGAAATCACAGATTTGTTCTGTCCAAAAGTATGGCTTTGGTTTTGAATCCCAGCCCTATTCCCGAATCCCTATTGCTAACTGCCCACTTGTACCCTATTATCCTAACTCCGAGGCCGCTTAGCTTCAAATTCTTGTCATTTGGAGGGATATTTTTTTACTTGAAATCCTGTGTCACTTTGAGTCATAATGTTAAGACTAGAGTGAAACATTAGACCACATCTTGTTAATTCATATAATTTTGAGGTGGTTTGGTAATATTATTCTTCTTTGGAAAAGGAACAAAAGCATCTCATGAAACACTTATTTCTACCATCATATAATTCTTAGAGCTGTACCTCTATAATCTATGCATTTATGTCCCTTTAGTGAGGGACAAGGGTTTCAGCCCTGAATTCTGCTGCAAAATGCTTGTCAAGTGATCCTATTCGTGCCAAACTTTGAATCCCTCCCCCTTTCTCTTCTGTCACTACTGTACCTTCCTGGCCATCTGTTGTGATGGCAATGCCTTTTCCTTTCCTTTCCTTTATCTGTAATCATGTCAGTTTCTCAGTAGTTTCATTGCCTCTGTGGTTTAACAAGATTTTATTATAAAGAAAAATGGGTAAAGAAAAACACACAAATGTCATAATCAATTTGTATAAAACAATGCTCCTATAACTATTATCAAGTCAAAAGTACACATTTGGAGAGCTTAATCATCTTAGAAGCCTCATTTCTGTGTGCTGCCCAGTTCAAAACCTCCACACTTATCCATATACAGTCAATGCTCTGACTATAGTAATTAATCCTTTGTTTTAAAATTAGTTTAGATTTCTGTGCTTAATTTGGAATTCCTATAGAATATAGGAAACTAGAAACTGTATTTGTGGACAAGGGGGAGAGGAGGGGGGAAGTAAAACACCAGTGATATGAAAAGGAAAGAAAAAATAATGGAGAAAAATATATATATACACACACACACATACACACTCATGCAAAAGAGTTTAATCGGATTTACCTTACAGAGACCATTATGCTCACCTCAGAATCCATACGTCTCCAAATAAATGGTTCAAACCAGATGTGGGATACCTCCCCTCTATTTATTAGTCACAGGTGTCTTACAGATTCAGAAAATAAAATACAGGTTATTATCATTATTACTGTCCGGGTGGCTTGATTTGGCTTTGTTTTCTCTGCCAGCATAAAGAATGAAAAGGTAGAAAAAAAAAACAACTCAATTTTGACATGTAGCAGGGGTGAAAGTCTCAAACACAGCAAACAGCAGCAGACAGAATTGGCAGGTAAAGGCTTTTATTTAGGGGCAAAGAAACACATACATACAACAAGCACACACAGCGAAAAGACCTTCTACACAGCAGAGCAGGACTCAGGGAAGCCAAAGCCCAGCCTCTCTTTGAGGGGTGGGGGTGGGAGTCTTACAAAGTGTTTGAATGGGTGTCCCCCAAAACTTAGGATTGTTCAGTTTGAACAAAGACAGAGAGGCGGATAGGCCTACAACTTGGTGGTAAACGTGTTTTTATAGTCTTGACCTTATCAAACCAGTTCACAGGAGGGCCTAACTGCAAATCTCTGTTTTAAGGTACCAGACTTTTGTCTCAAGTAAGAGGGTGAGAAGGAAACCAGTTATCTTTTAATTTTTACCATCTTTATTATATCATCATGTCCCTTAATGCCTAACTGTCTGCCAGTAAAGGAAATTGTCTAACACCTACTCCCTCACCATTGCTCTTGATTGCTCAATAAAAGCTGTTGGTAAGACTCTATTGCTGAAGAGACTGCACATTGGTCACAGAACATGGAGAAATCAATTTCGTGCTGACCAGAAACTCACAACTGGCCAATATGCAAAACCTAAATGTCAGTGGTGGTCATCACAAATGATACATCACATACAAAACTGTCTCTTTCCATATGTAGAAGAGAAGGCAGAAAGACTGTGAAACCAGATGTAAGAGGGTACCAGAGAGAAACAGTGTCTTTTGGATCTGATAAAAACACTGTATTCATGATCCCACTATAGCTATGGTTGCCTGTACAAGACATCCCCAAGATCAAGCCAGTCAAGATTCAAGCACAGAGAAGGAAGGAGTTTTTGTGTGTTCAGCAGTTAACTGAGACGTTCCGGACAGTTGTTGGCCTTCTGGGAAATGAAGAGTCAGTTTTTCAATAGTGTGGTTCCTTTTAGGTTTACCATGGTCCAGTTGATAGCCCCATACCCATTAGAATATAGGCAGCACAAATTGGACTTGTGGGTATTAAGAAAGAAAGAGAGAGAGAGAGAGAGAGAGAGAGAGAGAGAGAGAGACAGAGACAGAGACAGAGACAGAGACAGAGAGAAACAAGCAAGAAGTTGAGGGATAACAAGAAAGTGGGTATGAATCTGGGAGGCATCATGGGGACTTGTAGAGAGTGTGATTAAACTAAGTTGTATGAATATTCCAAAAAGTTTAAATAGAAAAAGTTTTCACATGCTTTTGTGAATTAACACATTTTGACTTTACTTGGTTATTAACATATTTCTAGAGACTTTCCTTTTGCCCACTTTAAAAAATTAGGGGTCTTTTAAGCCTCTTCTAATCATTAGATTCTCCTTCCCTTTCTCTCCTTTTCTCCTAATTTGCTTTTGTTGAAAACACAAATATCTAAGAGAGTTCCCCAGCCTACATTCTGTTGCCAAGTACTTAGATTAGTCAGTATTTCATTGCAGTGGACTTTGCCTTCCCCCTTCCTATTCTTCTTACCAGGGCAATCTGGCTACAGGAGCTCTGTGGGAGATCTCACTCCAGTCTTCAGCATGACTGATTAAAAGAGGTCAGTTCCCCCACACACATCCCCCAAACCCAGCTCCCAGCTGCTGCCAGCAGGATTCCATCTGGTGTTTGAGTGGATCACTGACATCTGGAGCTGATCCATGTGCCTCCAATGTTCACTCTATTCTCTCCCTTCCTCGTCATGAGAAGAACATTTTAACTCAGGAGAGAGGGAAAAGTAAAAATTGAAGCCTCCAGAGTTTCAGTGCAACTTGGGATTCCTTCCCTCCCATTGCTATACAATTTTTGGTGACAGACACCTTTGGGAATTAAAGCAGTGTATAAAGCCCCATCTGATTGCTTATATATGGGTCAGATTGTTTGGGATTCTGAGGATTTGATATATTTTAAAGATATTTACATGCTTACATGTACTTTATAAAGTTTAAAAAGAAAAGAGTTTAGCATAAAACTGCAACAATGTTTTAGTTTATTTTGGAATAAACTGGAATGTTTGCAGGCCTACCTCAAACCCCAATCAAATATAACACTGTTTCTATGAGAAACCAAATGTCAAATTCCAAACATGCATTCCATAAAATGTGGAAATATGCCCCATAAAAATTTTTGAGAGTTGTCTATAAGGAGTCTCTAGTTTAGATTCCAGTTTAGGCAAGCAGGAACCTGTTACTGTCTTATAAATTTCTTTTTTTTCCCTAAAGACTTAAATATTCTTGTAATCAAGTATCTCTTCACATGCCTTAAAATATGAATTCTTTCCTATATCCAGATAAAAAAAAGTTATCTTTCTGTGACTTTTTTTTTTAAGTTTAAGAGTAATGTTGTTTCTGGAAGCTAAATATCCAAATTCTGACCCCACAAAAAATTCACAATAGCCGCTACAAATAAATAAATAAATAAATAAACAAATAAACAAATAAACAAATAATAAAAATCATTAGTGGCCAATGAAGTTATTTATTACACAAATTGAACATCTCTCTAAGAAAAATAACTGCTCTCTCAAGCCGTCTAAATTTCCATAGATCTCTACTGAGATCTCCTACAGAGCTCCTATAGTGGATTGCCCTGGTAAGAAGAGTAGGATGGAGAAGGGCATTTAGAATTTATATGCGACTCAGCAGCAGCTGAAAAGTTTCTAGGTTTTGAAATGTGATCATCTCCATTTGCTGGCATCCAGTTAATATTCTTTGTTTCACATTAAAAGTACCACAACAAGGTAGAAGCCAAATGCAATAGCAACAACAAACAAGACTGATCTCATTCTGGAGTCCCATGGTATTTGTTGGGTTTGTTTGTTTGTTTTAAAGACACATTACAAACTACACAGTGTCTAAACCACCAAACTCATTTAAAGTCCTTTAAGTAAGCTAAATAATGCTATTTGGATATGATTAATTCATATTCAGATTTCTGGAACATTCCGATTTGCTATTATATGTCCTATATAATGTGGTAATGATTAAATCTATTGAGCCTTGAGTCTAGTGTTAGAGAGTGGCTTCCAGGCTCACTCAGTACCTGTGGCTCCTCTTAGCTCTTTTCACCCCTACCCCTACCCTAAAACATCTTCATTTCATGGAGTTCCCTTCACCCAGCTTCTCATTCCCATCTAACCCTGCCATTTCTGCCTATTCTCTCTTGGTGCTTTCTTGGTCCCCTCCCTTGACCCCCTTTCTCTTTCTCCTATATCTTTGCCTCCTGACGTGGGCCCCTCTCTCTTGTTCCTGTCTTGGTCTCCTCTATTTTGCTCTTTCTTTGTCTTCCTTTTTCACTCTCCCTCTATATCCTCTCATGGCCATGTTTAACCTACTCCATTCTCCCCATCCTCTAGACTCTTCTAGATGCCTCTGGATGTATTCACCCTTGTATATACAATAAAACCCTTCTCCTCAATCATGCCTTGAAGTGACTGTGTACTCACTTTATACATTGACAACTTTTCAGACGCCCCCCTTTACCAGAGAAGTCCACAGATCATGATGGGTCAATGAGGGATAGAATTATACATTGAATGAGATTGCTCGGCTATATATACATACTTGCAGACCTCAACTTAAACATAAATTTCATGTAAAGATCCCAAAGATGGACCTGGAGATATCTTTATTACTTTTATGAATGTGACCACTCTGGGTAAATGAGTAAATAAATATGTAATAATTTTCTTTTTTTGCTTTTTACCATTAATTACTAAATTGGCTTGTTCAGGATAGTTGGCCCAATCTGGCATATTAGAGTTTTAAGTCTTAGGTGCATACTATAATGACTATGAAAAGAATAATAAAATTAGAGCCTGAAACCAGGACAAGAAGGAGAAGTCCAAGACTATGTGTGATGTTTAACACAATAGAAGGGGAAATGGAGAGAGGTAAGAACATGGAGAGTATCTCCAGAGACTTGAAACATATAAGCATATTAATAACTCAACAGTCTAAAACTAAAAAAACAATTTCTAAAGGCAGCAGAGGCAGTTGAAGCCAGAGACTAAGAAGGAGCCAGAAGATTAGAATAAATTACCAGTTAGCTTGAGGGCAAGCAGAACAATTCAACAAAAGAAGCTTTGAGTCCATCAGATTGGACAGGTGTTTGAGACAGAATGTCTGAGTTGCACCAGTCAACCAGAGTTCAAAAAGAACTGGAAAGGGTGGGCTTATTCAGCAGTAGGCCTTGGAGAAGACAATTACTTTTGGAGAATAAAAATTACTAGACAAGGCAGCCCCATCTCTCCATATCTTTTCAATATAGTTCTTGAAGTCCTAGCTAGACCAATTAGACAACATAAGGAGGTAAAATGAATACAAATTGGAAAGGAAGAAGTCAAACTATCACTATTTGCAGAAGATATGCTAGTATACTTAAGTGACCCAAAAAACTCCACCAGAGAACTCCTACAGCTGATAAACAACTTCAGCAAAGTGGCTGGTTACAAAATCAACTCAAGCAAATCAGTAGTCTTCCTATAATCAAAGGATAAGCAGACTGAGAGAGAAATTAGGGAAATGACACCCTTCACAATAGCCACAAACAACATAAAGTATCTTGCTGTGACTCTAACCAAACAAGTCAAAGGTCTATACAACAAGAACTTCAGGTCTCTAAAGAAGGAAATCGAAGAAGACCTCAGAAAATGGGAAAATCTTCCATGCTCATGGAAGGTATTGGCAAGGATATAGAGAAAGAGGAAAACTCCTCCACTGCTGGCGGGATTGCAAGATGGTACAACCACTTTGGAAATCAGTCTGGTGGTTCCTCAGAAAACATTACATGACATTTCCGGAGGACCCTGCTATACCTCTCCTGGGCATATATCCAGAGGAATCTCCAGCATGTAGTAAGGATACATGCTCCACTATGCTCATAGCAGCCTTATTTATAATAACCAGAAGCTGGAAAGAACCCAGATGTCTCTCAAAGGAGGAATGGATTCAGAAAATGTGGTATATTTACACAATGGAATACTACTCAGCAATTAAAAACAATGAATTCACGAAATTCTTAGACAAATGGTTGGAACTGGAAAATATCATCCTAAGTGAGGTAACACAATCACAAAAGAATACACATGGAATGCAATCACTGATAAGTGGGTATTAATTAGCTCAGAAGCTCTAAATTTTCTAGACTCAATTAGTATATCAAATGATTCCCAAGAAGAAGGAAAGAGAGGGTCCTGATCCTGGAAAGGCTTGATCCAGCATTATAGGGAAGTACCAGGACAGAGATAAGGGAGGGGGTGAGTGGAGAATGGGTGGAGAGAAGAGGACTTCTGGGACATATGGAGAGGAGGGAACTGGGAAAGGGGAAAGCATTCGGAATGTAAACAAAGAACATAGAATATAAAAAAAATTAAAAAATTAAAAAACCGAAAAATCAAATTTCCATATTATTGCAATAGGTCTGAGAGAAATGATGTTATTCTGAAGAAAAGCTTTATCTTTCAATCTGATTAGCAAACCATTGAAACAACAGACCCCAAAGAAATGGAAATTTCCCTAGTAATCTCATTTTAGGAAAAGGGAAGCATACCAGTCACAGGGGGAAACTTGTCTCCAGGAGAGAGATTTCAAACAGTTCAATTGTCTAGGCACCCACTTTAAAGAATGAGACTGGAACCTTGACAATGTTGGGTCGATAGTTGCAAAACAGCCCTCAAAACCTAATACACTATATAAGTAGCATTACATATTTTAGGGATTGAATAAACAATTCAGTAAATGGTACCAGTTAATTTTGTGGGGAAAACCTACAAATTCAGCCTACCTATAAAATTAAAGCTTAATTCAGACCAATTCAATCTGGCTTCCCTCAGTTTCTCACTAAATTGCTCTGCTTGGCCTCAAAACTAACTCTGACAATTTGTTATAATCTTCATCATCATCACCATCATCATCTTCTTCTTCTAGTTTATTTATTTATTTATTTATTTATTTGGTTTTTTTCGAGATAGGGTTTCTCTGTGTAGTCCTGGCTGTCCTGGAACTCACTCTGTAGACCAGGTTGGCCTTGAACTCAGAAATCTGCCTGCCTCTGCCTCCCAGAGCGCTGGGATTAAAGGTGTGCGCCACCACTGCCCAGCTTGTTCTAAGCTTCTGGCTTCTTATTCTCTGACTTCACCTGCCTCTGCTGATGTACACTGAATTACATGAACTCAATCATTGCTCTGCATCTGGTGCTGATTGACTGAACTCTACTCAACTGATTGAACAGAACTCACCCAAACTCTGAACTGAACTGTCCCAAACTGCACTGACTGAGCTCAACTGACTTCCCTCTCTCATCCTGCTCTGCTCTAAAGTGCCCTCTGCCCCCCATCTGTTCTCATGAGAGTTGGGCGTATGCTCTCTTGGACTCATTCTGTAAAATATTTCTCTACTTGGTCACTTTTCCTGAACATAGCTGATTCCTTCCACAAACGAAGTTTACCTCAAACTAAGTTATGTACTAAGGGAATGTTTGTATACCAGTCAGATCATACTGTAACCCAGAGAGCATCTGCATTTCAACTACAGGGTCTTTGGATGTGATCTCTTGACAGAACAGGTATGTTACTGGATAAAATATCTATACATTAAAATATGTAATAACATCTATAAAGTAATATCTACTCAACCAGCAAATGGGAAGTCCATCCATAAAGATAGCAGGCACCATGTGCTTATGTCATTGCACAACTATAATCCCTAATGAAAGATGAGCTAGGAGAATTGTTGTGAACTCCAGGCTACCCTGGGGTACATACTGAGTTCCAGATCAATCTGGGATACATAGAAATGAGAAACCAGAAGGGAGATTGAGAACTTATAGGAAGACAGAGAAACAATAACTTAGTAATTAAAATGGTAAACTTTCAGAATGGCAAATGTGAACAAGTTTGACAAATTCAAGGCCATGTTTACCTCAAAGTTGTGGTTCTATCAACCTTTCTTTCTTTGTTCAAACTGACCGAATCTAAAATTAGGGACATAGATGCCCAAAGACCCTTGAAATCCTCAGCCTTCAAGAAGAAATTACTGTTTGGGTCCCTAAGGTTTCCCTCTGCTTAGCTGATGTTCTTCCTCTTTGTTAGTTGCTGTGTGTGTATTTTTTCCTCACCTCTAATAAAAGCCCTTCTTTGCTAGGTGATTATGATGACCATGTCTGAGATTTTTGCTCTTGCTACCTTTTACACTTAAGATTTTCTTGCTTTTTAAATCTGTGAAATTAAATTTCTGTGAATATAACTGTCAGTGAAAATGAACCTCATAAAGACCTCTAGACAGTAATAGAGATATTCTGTCTCAAATAAACAAGTAAGTTGATTAAAATAAAGACAGAATTTCTCTAGGGAACATAGCAGAGTAATATTATGCATCTTCAATTAAATCAAATATCAATACATTATACCCCAATGTAGCTGTAATAATTCAAATTAATTGCATTAGTGTTTAAGACCACTAGTGAATCTCTATTTCAGTCTTACATGTAATTAGTATTATTAAATTTGAAACTACTTACCTATGTATTATGGAGGAAACATCTTCATTTTCATGTATCCGATAAATCTTGTTATTTTAACAACTGGAAAGTTTGAATATGTTTTCACAAATTAATGACCATTTAATTTTCAGTCTCCCAAGTGTTGGACTTAGAGTCATGTACTATGAGGCCTGTGTTCCTTAGAGAAATGTAATATACAAAATATAGTTTACTAGAGGCCAAATGCAGCAATAATGAAAAGGGGGAGAAATGAGTGTTTATAATAAGCAAAAATGATAAACTGTGTCATATTCACACAATCAAATTCATATTCTACAGAAGGATTAATAAAGTTACATGTACCTTCATTGATATATTCAATAATGTAATGGCTTATCAATATAATAAAATAAATACTAAAATATACATCATAATGGTAGACAAGAAAGCCCAAATTCTGGACAATCCTTGTAAATCCTCAGGGAATGTCCAAGCATGCATGGGACTGGAGATACTGAGAATTCTATATCTTGTTTCAAACGGAACCAGGACAAGACTAACATTTTCAGGCATCTAGGAGGAAGGTCTCAAAGCCCACCTCCACAGTGATGTACTTCCTCCAACAAGGCCATACCTACTCCAACAAGGCTACACCTCTTAGAAGTGCCATTTCACATGAGCCAAGCTTATTCAAACCATCGCAGGGAGTACATAGTTACACTGTATCTAAAAACAGTCCTTTTGATAGTTTTATTGATAAGTTGCTTGATTTATTTATTTTCTTATATATTATAATGTATGTGTACATGTTTATGCATTAGAATGCCATTACATACATTACACTGTGCCTGAGTTCATGTATGGATGTCAAGAGACAACATTCTGGAGTCAGTTCTCTTTGTACCAAAGGGTCTGACTATCTAATTCAACTCTGCAAAAGCTTTTGACCTTTGAGTAACTTCCCACAAAATATTTTTTCCTGGAAATGTCATTCACAAACTTAAAGGGAGGAAGGTTGGGATCTGGAAGAAGTACTCAAGGAAGCACACTGTATCTGTCATATTAATATCTATAAACTAACAACAGTAAGGAAGGCAAGGCAAAATGTTAAGAATGGATAGGAGTGGTGTGATGCTGTGTTCATGTTTTCTTCTCTGCTCTTATGAATAATTGCATATGTCATAATAAAATGTAACAAAAGAAATAGAACCATAAATAGTTCCAGCCATTAATGGCTTTTAATTCACAAGTTTCCCTCTTCTTTTTACTAAAGCTTTTCTTTATTTGGTAAGAAAATTGCTAAATATAAAGTATACTTTAATCTACATATATATATATATATATATATATATATATATATATATATATATATTGTATTAAATAATGAATTTCTCGTTGAGTGTTAATACCAGCAATGGCTTCTTTATTTGTGGAAGAATTTGTGTGAAGTAAATGAGATGTACAAAATTTAAAAAGAAGCTGAAAAATGGGCATGGGGGGAAGCACTCATCCAGGAGCTGAATGAAACTGAGAAAAAACAGAGCCAAACTTAGAGGGAAAAAAAAGGAAAGAGCAACAGGGAGACTGGGATACTCCTTGATTGAAATAATTAAAAGAGACCTTTTACTTGATTTTTCTTCTTATTTGCTTCAGTCTTCCAGTATATAATACACTCCTACAGATCTTCCCTTATCCCCAACACAACCCAGATGTTTCCATCCTGGGTGTTCCCAAGAGCTCTCTCTTTCTGTGCATCCTTCCCTTCAGTCATTGTGGGGAGACTATTGAGGGTCTCCTATTCCAAGTACTGTCAGTTTCTTGCTCTTTCCCACAGCTAATATTTACTGTGCACTTAATTGTGTGTTTGGCATTGTTTCAAACATTTTACAACCATCACCTCATTTAATCCTTGCTGTGGCCTTACAGATAGGTTCCATTTTCCCCCACTTTCAAGATGAGTAATTGAGGCTCAAGAGGTTAATTGGCTTCTACAAAGCTATTCTGTTAGTAAGTAGTGGCTCCCAGTTTGCCTGATTCCAGGACTCTGTAACTACAAATTCCTGTCTCCGCCAAGCTTTTGATCTCAGTCAAATCTTGTCTGATGTTCTTTTCTGTGTTGCAAATACATAAAAACATAGAATGCAGTTCTTTTACAATGAATATTCCTAAACTTCACCATGAAATTTTATCACATGAGAAGGCTTCTAAAAAGAGATGATCACATTATTCACAGTATTGCAAACAACTTATAATGAAGTACTTACTATACATTTGCATCTACTCCCCTAGCATTCAGTCTCATTGTCTGTTGATGATTTTAAGTTTCTTTCACCTCTTATATCATCCCTCCCTGCCCTTTCTCCCATTTTTCCTTCCCTCTGTTATGTCTAGCATCACTTCCATTCACCATCTTTAATATAATGAAGAATTTTAAATTATTTTGTTTACTCATTTCAGACCATGCAAAGGGTTATTGTTTGAGATGCAGGACTAGGTATTTCAACTCAGGTATCCCATTAAGACATTTTCATAAACACATTGGCATCTACCTGCCCATGTAAGATATGCCTTTTCTTGATGCGAAAAAATATATGCAATCATTTTTATATGAAAGGTCATCTTTCTCATCTCACCACACTTATGTCTATGAGATTTATTATCCTCTTCATTTCATATGATTTGCATCACTTGATATTATGAATTTAATTTGAAAGTTTGACATTATAAAAAGCCAGTTTTTTCTAAATAAAGTAGACTCCATAAAAACTCTTGAAATATCTAACTAGTCTTATATATACTCCTTAAATTCATATTACTAAAATCCTAACCCTTATGACATAAAACTGTGACCTTATTTGGAGATAGAATTTTTCACAAAGAGAATTAAGTTAAAATGAGTTCACTTGGTCTAGCAGGTATTAAAAAAACTTGCTGCACAAGCCTGGTGACCTAAACACAATCCCTAAACCCATGTAGTAGGAGAACATCAATTCCATAAAGTTTTCCTCTGATCTCCACACATACACTATGCCATATACATACCAACATGAACACACACACACAAACACACACACACACTAGATAAAAATAGATATACATATATATAAAGCTAGATTTTCATGACCTCATTAGGCCAGACACCAACCAAATATAACCAGTATTTTCTTTTAGAAGAAAAATATGGACAAAAGTGTCAACAGAGGACTATGTAAAGTCTCAAAAAGATAGTCACCACCTCAAAAACCAAGGATAAATGCCTTCTTTATTGCTGGTAAGATTGCTCAGTGGGTAAATGTGTTTGTCACCAGTCCTAATCACCCAAGTTTGATCCCTAGGACACATATGGTAGAAGGAAAGAACTGACTCAAATTTTTCTCAGACCTATGCACAGACATAGACATATACACACACTCACACACGCGCACGCGCACACACACACACACACACACACACACACACACACACACAAAGTGTACTATTGTTTTAAAATCCTAAATAATGTCATTTTTTCTCGGAACAATTTTTCCAAAATCTTGGTTTCTAACTGCTAGCCTGTACAACTGTGAGATAATTCTGTTCTTTGGACTATCTAAAAACTAATACAGCCACAGAATATAAATTCATTAGCTTGGAATTTAGGGAACTATACTATGCCATCTTTCTGGCCTAAATGAAGATTATCAAAAAAAAAACACTAAACATGAAAATAGAAGAACTATTTTGAAAAAGAAAAGGAATTAGCTGGGAAGAAAACAGTGACAAGAGATGGTTATTGGAGAAGGGATAGTATCATTAAAATGCATATTCATTCATAGAAATATCTTAATAAATACTAGTAATTTATTCAATAAACACACACTAAGAAAATTGTTTCCTAAAAAAACTCTTAGTTTTAACATAAACTTACATTGCTATATCCACAATATTCTACATGAAAATAATGTGCTTACATCTCTCTGAAGTTCAAAAAATATTTGCACAATTGCTTCTGTTCTTGTTTTACTTCTGTTGTGTGACAGAAAGCAACATATGGGAAGAAGAAACTTTTAATTTGCAGTCTCAAGCCTAACATTTCAGGAATATCTAGGTAGAAATTCAAGCAATTAAGTCATACCACATCCATGATCTTCTATCTCATATAGTTTAGAAACAATGGTGCCTCCCATAATAGGCTGGGTCTTTCAGCATAAATTAAAAATCAAGACAATTCTCCACAGACCAATCTGATCATGACAGTTCCTCACCTGGCTATATCTTCTCATGCAATTCTAGGTTTTAGCAGGTTGATATTTATAATTAACTAATTAAAATTCATGGAAAGTTAATTGTAGGATCTACCCACTTCAATACAAAAATTCACCGATGCTCAAGTCCTGTACATAAACTGGTTGAATGTCAAAATCCATGAATGACTGCCTTAAATAAAATGGTATAGTGCTTAGCATGTAACCTATTAAACCTTCCCCTACTTTAGTTCATATCCAGAATACTTGCAAATGAACTACAGTACACATATATTTATCATATACTCTCTACTATTTGACTAAAGACAAGGAAAAACTGTGTGCTCATTCAGTACAGATACATTTTTTTTCAATAATTTCAAGCTCTAATTGGTCAACTCAGTGGATATAGAACCCATAGTTTCAAAGCACTGACTGAAAATTTGGTTTGGAAAATAGCAAGTTTAAGTTTAATATAACTTACAATTAGCAATGTCATTATTTTTTGCTATTCAAAAAATGTACCCAAGTGTAGAAAAACAGTTCACTGAGATGTCTAAGTTGAGCTTCATTTTCATGAGAAAATAAAAGGAACTCTGACATTTAAATAGCCTTTTTTGAGAGACAATTGACAGGTCTGGTAAAATGAATTAGTCTTCATTTTAATGTCCCTTTATTTGGAATTTGTAGAGGAATTTTAATTCAGCAACATGGTTTCTCTGTCAAGGGATCACATCCAAAGACCTTCTAGGTCTGTGTGATCTGACCAGAATGACACACCTTTAATTCTTCTGACTAGAATATAGTCATGCCCTTAGCATACACCTTTAATAAGAAAAAGTTAGTTTGTGAAAGAAGCAGCCATATTTGAAAGTGACATCGAATTGAAGGGCAGACAATGTGGTGAATCAAAGAAAGATTTGACAGAATGAGCCAGAAATAGGATACGTAAAACTCTCAGGAGAACAGCACAAAGAAGAGATGCTACTTAAGAAAGCAGTAGAGGAAGGAAAGTCAAAATAAGAGGATGGGGGTGGGGGAGTTTTACTGGAGACAACTTGCAGGTGAACTCAGAATGAGCAAGGGAATGAGAATGAACCCAAAGATTATAACCAATTGCCAGAGTAAGTTTGAGGCCAAGCAGAGCAGTTTAATCAGAAGCCAAGAGAAGTCACTTTGAATCAGTCAACTTGGAGAGGAGTATGAAACAGTTGTGTTGAAACAGCCAGCCAGAAAGAGGTCATTTAGAGCTAGAATGGGTGAACTTATTCAGCAGAAAAGTTACCTTTACAGGTATTTTCATCGAAGTCTGCTTCGTTGCATAGAGATTGAAAATAAAAACAATAACGATCAATCTTCTTGGGGGTGTTTAGTTAATTTGATAGCTGGCTAGTTTTTTCTTCTGTTTCCTTGCTTGTTTGTTTAAGAGAGAACAAAGAAGGGGGTGGTGTAGAGTTGGGTTGGTAAGGAGGATCTGGGGAGAGTGTGACCAGAATATATTATATAAAAAAATTCAATAAAATATTTCATGAATTGGCTGGAGACATTGCTTAGTAGTAAACAGCATACAAATTAGTGACGTCATTTATAGTTAATGATGAGACAATTGATTCTTTAGATGTTTTGTATTATGTTAAGGTTCTTGATGGATGGTTATATAGGAATATAAAGATGTGTTAGGGGGCTGGAGATATGACTCAATGGTTAAGATCACTCTCTAGTCTTCTAAAAGACTTGGGTTTGATTGCTAGTACCTACATGGTACTGTCTGTAATTCTAGTTATAAGGTACCTAACGTCCTTTCTGGCTTTTATGGACACCAGACATGCATGTGGTACACAGATATACATGCAAGTAAATACCTATATACATCACATATTTCTAAAATTTCAATAAAGTTTGGATTTTAATTTGTCTATCTTTGATAACTACAAATATGAACATTAAAAAATTCTTCATTTGTGTTTTCTTTATGGCATCTATTTCTGTGTTTTCCTCTTGGAATAGTTTTATTTACTTCCTTCACCTGTTTGACTGTATTTTCCTGTTTTTCTTTATATTAATTCATTTCCTCTTTAAGGCTTCTACCTGTTTGTTTTTTTCCTGTGTTTCTGTAAGGTATTTATTTATTTCCTCTTGAAAGGACGCTCTCTTCTTTGTAAGGTGAAATTTAACTCCCTTGTCTTGGTCTTCAGGCATGTTAAGACATCCAGGGGTTACTATATAGTAAGAGAGCTGAGTTCTGGTATGGTCATAATGCCCTGGCTTTCTTTTTATAATGTCTTTTGAGCTTTATACATATTTCTTTATTTTTTATTTTCTATCTTCTTTATTTACATTCCAAATGATTTTCCCTTTCCCAGTTCCCCTCTCCCCATAAGTCCCATAAGCCCTCTTGCCTCTGCCCATTCTGTTCTCCCAATCAACCCCCTCCTTCTGCTTTGTCCTGGTTCTCCCCTACAATGCTGGATCAAGCCTTTCAAGGGCCAGGGACCTCTCCTTCCTTCTTCTTGGGAATCACTTGATATGCGAATTGTATCTGGGTATTCAGAGCTTCTGGGCTAATATACACTTATCAGTAACTGAATTCCTTATGTGTTCTTTTGTGATTGGGTTACCTCACTTAGGATATTTTCCAGTTCGAACCATTTGCTTAAGAATTTCATGAATTCATTGTTTTTAATTGCTGAGTAGTATTCCATTGTGTAAATACACCACATTTTCTGTATCCATTCCTCCATTGAGGGACATCTAGGTTCTTTCCAGCTTCTGGCTATTATAAATAAGGCTGCTATGAACATAGTGAAGTATATCCTTATTGCATGCCGGGGAATCCTCTGGGTATATGCCCAGGAGAGGTATAGCAGGGTCCTCCAGAAGTGTCATGCCCAGTTTTCTGAGGAACCTCCAGACTGGTTTTCAGAGTGGTTGTACCATCTTACAGCCCCACCAGCAGTGGAGGAGTGTTCCTTTTTCTCCACATACTTGCCAACACCTGCTGTCTCCCGAGTTTTTAACCTTAGCCATTTTGACTGGTGTGAGGTGAAATCTCAGGGTTGTTTTGATCTTGAGCACTTCTTAAGGTGCCTCTCGGCCATCCGAAGTTCTTCAGGTGAAAATTCTTTGTTTAGCTCTGTACCCCATTTTTTAATAGGGTTATTTGGTTTTCTGGGGTCTAACTTCTTGAGTTCTTTGTATATATTGGATATTAGCCCTCTGTCGGATGTAGGGTTGGTGAAGATCTTTACTCAATTTGTTGGTGACCAATTTGTCTTTTTGATGGTGTCCTTTGCCTTACAGAAACTTTGTAATTTTATGAGGTCCTATTTATCAATTCTTGATCTTAGAGCATAAGCTATTGGTGTACTGTTTAGGAACTTTCCCCCTGTACCAATGTCCCCATGGGTCTTCCCCAGTTTCTTTTCAATTAGTTTCAGTGTGTCTGGCTTTATGTGGAGGTCCTTGATCCACTTGGAGTTGAGCTTAGAACAAGGAGATAATAATGGCTCAATTTGGATTCTTCTGCATGCTGACCTCCAATTGAACCAGCACCATTTGTTGAAAAGGCTATCTTTTTTCCACTGGATGTTTTCAGACCCTTTGTCAAAGATCAAGTGACCATAGGTGTGTGGGTTCATTTCTGGGTCTTTAGTCCTATTCCATTGATCCGCCTGCCTGTCACTGTACCAATAATATGCAGTTTTTAATACTATTGCTCTGTAGTATTGCTTGAGGTTTGGGATACTGATTCCCCCAGAAGTTCTTTTACTGTTGAGAATAGTTTTAGCTATCCTGGGTTTTTTGTTATTCCAGATGAATTTGAGAATTCTACCTCATGAAGAACTGAGTTGGGATTTTGATGGGGATTGCATTGAATCTGTATATTGCTTTTGGCAAGATGGCCATTTTAACTATATTAATCCTGCCAAACCATGAGCATGGAAGATTTTTCCATTTTCTGAGGTCTTCGTCAATTTCCTTCTTCAGATACCTGAAGTTCTTGTCATAAAGATCTTTCACTTGTTTGGTTAGAGTCATAACAAGATACTTTATAATGTTTGTGGCTATTATGAAGGGTGTCATTTCCCTAATTTCTTTCTGAGCCTGCTTATATTTTGAGTATAGTGAGGCTACTGATTTGCTTGAGTTGATTTTATAACCTGCCATTTTGTTGAAGTTGTTTATCAGCTTGTAGGAGTTCTCTGGTGGAGTTTTTTTAGTCACTTAAGTATACTATCATATCATCTGCAAATAGTGATAGTTTGACTTCTTCCTTTCCAATTTGTATCCCTTTGACCTCCTTATGTTTTCTAATTGGTCTAGCTAGGACTTCAAGAACTATATTGAAAAGATATGGAGAGATGGGCAGCCTTGTCTAGTCCCTGATTTTAGTGGGATTGCTTCAAGTTTCTCTCCATTTAGTTTGATGGTGGCTACCAGTTCATTGTATATTGCTTTTACTATGTTTAGGTATGAGCCTTGAATTCCTGTTATATCCAAGACTTTTAGCATGAAAAGATGCTGAATTTTGTCAACTGCTTTTTCAGCATCTAATGAAATAACCATGTGGTTTTTGTCTTTGAGTTTGTTTATATAATGGATTGCATTGATGGATTTCCCTATATTGAACCAGCCCTGCATCCCTGATCATGGTGAATGATCCTTTTGATGTAGTCTTGGATTCGGTTGGCAAGAATTTTATTTAGTATTTTTACATCGATGTTCATAAGGGAAATTGGTCTGAAGTTCTCTTTCTTTGTTGGATCTTTTTGTGGTTTTGGTATCAGCGTAATTGTGGCTTCATAGAACGAGTTGGGTAGTGATTCTTCTGTTTGTATTTTTTTGGAAAAATTTGATGAGTATTGGTGTTAGGTCTTCTTTGAAGGTCTGATAGAATTCTGCACTAAAACAATCTGGTCCTGTGCTTTTTTTGATTGAAAGACTTTCTATTACACCTTCTACTTCTTTAGGGGTTATGGGACTGTTTAGATGATCTATTTGATCCTGATTAATTTTGGTATTTGGTATCTGTCTAGGAAATTGTCCATTTCCTCCAGATTCTCCAGTTGCATTGAGTATAGATTTTTATAGTAGGATGTGATGTTTTTTTTTAATTTCCTCGGTTTTTGTTGTTATATCTCCCTTTTCCTTTCTAATTTTGTTAATTTGGATACTGTCTCTGTGCCCTTTGGTTAGTCTGGCTAAGGGTTTATCTATCTTGTTGATTTTCTCAAAGAAACAGCTCCTGGTTTTGTTGATTCTTTGTATGGTTCTCTTTGTTTCTACTTGATTGATTGATTTCAGCCCTGAGTTTGATGATTTCCTATCTTCTACTCCTCCTGGGTGAATTAGTTTCTTTTTGTTCCAGAGCTTTCATGTGTGTAATGTTTCTTTTATGAATAAGGGTGCACTTGCATTTGGAGCATAGATTTTCAGGATTGAGAGTTCTTCTTGGTGTATTGTCCCTCAGTGTCTCTTTTGATGACTTTAGGTTGAAAGTCAATTTTATCTGATATTAGAATTGCTACTCTGGCTTGTTTACTGAGACCATTTCCTTGTAAAATTGTATTCCAGCCTTTTACTCTAAGGTACTGTTTGTCTTTGACACTGAGGTGTGTTTCTGGTATGCAGAAAAATGTAGGGTCTTGTTTCCTTATCCAGTCTGTCAGTCTATGTCTTTTTATTGGTGAATTGAGTCCATTGATGTTTATAGATATTAAGGAATAGTGATTGTTACTTCCTGTCATTTTTGATGCTATTTTTATATTTGAGTGATTATCTTCTTTTGGGTTTGATGAAAGAAGGTAACTATCTTGCTTTTTCCAGGGTGTAGTTTCCCTCCTTGTATTGGAGTTTTCCTCCTATTATCCTTTGTAGGGCTGGGTTTGTGGAAAGATACTGGGTAAACTTGGTTTTGTCATGGAATATCTTGGTTTCTCCATCTATGTTGATTGAGAGTTTTGCTGGGTATAGTAGTCTAAGATGGCATTTGTGTTCTCTTAGAGTCTGCATGAGATCTGCCCAGGATCTTCTAGCTTTCATGGTCTCAGGTGAAAAGTCTGGTGTAATTCTGATAGGTCTTTCTTTATATGTTACTTGGCCTTTTTCTCTTACTGCCTTTAATATTCTTTCTTTGTTTAGTACATTTGGGGTTTTGATTATTATGTGAAGGGAGGTATTTCTGTTCTGGTCCAGTCTGATTGGAGTTCTGTAGGCTTCTTGTGTATTCATGGGCATCTCTCTCTTTAGGTTAGGGAAGTTTTCTTCCTTAATTTTATTGAAGATATTTGCTAGCCCTTTAAGTTGTCAATCTTCACTCTCATCAATGCCTATAATCCTTAGGTTTGGTCTTCTCATTGTGTCCTGGATTTTCTGCATGTTTTGGGTTACAAGCTTTTTGCATTTTGCATTTTCTTTGACTGTTATGTCAATGGTTTCTATAGTATCTTCAGCATCTGATATTCTTTCTTCTATCTCTTGTATTCTGTTGTTGATATTTGCATCTATGGCCCCTGATTTCTTCCCAAGGTTTTCTATCTCCAACGTTCCCCCCCTCCTTTGTGATTTCTTAGTTGTTTCTACTTCTGTTTTTAGATCCTGGATGGCTTTGCTCAGTTCCTTTATTTGTTTGTGTTTTCCTGTATTTCTTTAAGAGATTTTTGTGTTTCCTCTTTTATGACTTTTGCCTGTTGACCCAAGTTCTCCTGTATTTCTTTAAATGATTTTTGCATTTCCTCCTTATTGTTTTCTATCTGTTGACCCATATTCTCCTGAAATTCTTTGAATGATTTTTGTGTTTCCCTTCTAAGGACTTCTACCTCTTGATCCATTTTCTCCTGTATTTCTTTAAGAGATTTATTTATGTCCTTCTTGTGTTCCTCTAACAGCATCATGACCATTGATTTCAAATCCAAATCTTGTTTTTCTGGTGTGTTGGGGGTATCCAGGACTTGCTGTTGTAGAGGAATTGGGTTCAGATCCTGCCATATTGCATTGATTTCTATTAGTAATGTTCCTACATTTACCTTTTGCCATCTGGTTATCCCTGGCAATAGTTGGTCCTGTTGTCATTGGCTGGTGCTTGAACTTCCTGTGAGCCTATAAGGCTATTTCTGCTCCTCAGGATGAATGGGTTTCCCCTGGCACTGCGTGCTGATGGGCTACCCTACTCTTGGGTGCTGTTGGAGCCCTGTGTGCCTTGCCCGAAGCAATGTTATGTTAGATGTTGTCTCTGTGTACCTGGAGCTGCCAGTCCTGTCTGTCTGTCTGGGAGCAAAGATGGCAGTGGGGAGCCCCTCCATGTGATGATTATTCTGCAGGCCAAACGACCCAGGTTAGAATGCCCTGGCTTTTGTTGATTGCATTCTTATCCTGGCCTTTAGCCATCTTATTGTCTTTGGTGTTGAATGGCCTCGTAGTCCCTGGTAGCAACAGGCCTCCAGGGAACCAGATAGAGATGGTTGTCCTAGTTGTCATGGGTGGCAACAGGCCTCTTGGAAATCAGGCTGAGCTGTGGCCTGGTGGTGACTTTAGATGATACTCCTAAGAAGTGGCAACTTCCTATATTCCCCCAGTAGAGGGATAAAGACACCAACCTACCCACAGACTTCCAACTCCAAATTTGTCTTATCTATAAGAATTTCAGGGACAAAGATGGAGCAGAGACTGAGAAAATGGCCAACCAGTAACCAGACCAACTTGACATCAAATTGACATCCATCCCATGGGCTAGGACAAGCCCTGACACTATTAATGATACTATGTTATGCTTGCAGACAGGAGTCTAGCTAACTGTCCTCTGAGAGTCTCTACCCAGCAGCTGACTGAAACAGATGCAGAGAGTCACAGCCAAACACTGGACAGAGCTCACTGGGAGTCTTATAAAAGGGTAGGAGGAAGGATTGAGAGCTGCCCCAGATGGTAAAGGAACTCAATAGGAAGACCAACAGAGTTAACTAACCTGGACCCTTGGGGCTCTCAGAAACTCATCTATTAACCAAAGAGCATACACAGGATGGACTTAGGCCCTCAGCACATATTTAGCAGATGTGCAGCTTGGTCTTCATGTGGTTCTCCCAACAACTGGAGCAGGGTCTATCCCTAAAGGTGTTTTCTATCAGTGTATCCTGTTGCCCTAACTGGGCTGCCTTGTCTGGCCTCAGTGAGAAAGGATGTACCTAGCCCTCTAGAGATTTAATTTTCCAGGGGAATCTCTACTCTCTCAGAGGAGAAGAGGAGGAAGTGATGAAAAAGGGACTGTGTGCGGAAAGGAATAAGAGGGAGGGCAGTGATTGAGATGTAATATGAATAAATTAGTGGGAAAAATTCTCAGACCAGGGGTTCTGAACAACCTTGTGTGCACTGTAAATTAAACCAGAACAGCCACTGGGTCATTTCTCCAACCCACTAATACATTTTTAGATTCTGATGTTACCATCCACCAAGAACTTCAACATAAAATAAGGCATCTAAAATATCAATTTCCTGGATATTTAACTATGAATAAGTTCACTAATTTGTATGATTGCATATAATATGCAAAGTAAATTACTTTCTTTCATATAAAAGCAATGAAGAATATGCTAAACATATATAATTATTACAAATGACATCAAAATGCGATATACCTCATAATAAAATTTCAATTCTGTATGCTTATAAGTCTCTTCAATATCAACATCAAAACACAACTCTCATCTCAAAGGAGATAAGAGAAAGCTTTTCCTGGAATCAAATATGAGTAGCCATGGACAAGAAACATAGATTTAGGTTACTTCAAATTCCATATTCCAATGTGGTACCAGTTTCATGAAGTTTTCATAGTCAGAGTGCAAAGAAAGTCATAAACTAATGCATATTTAAAATACATTGGTGGCAATGAAAAGTAAATAAAGGCAGAGTGGGGAAATCTCTTCTATAGGTTTCGGATACTATCTAACCACACTTCCAGCCTTTTGGTTGGCGGAGCTACTAGTATATTATGTTAATGTATTTGTAAATGGTTTATCTATTAGTCACAAGGATGTTAGGTCTGGAATAGAGGTGTGCGGGGAAATGGTTATTAAATTAGTTAATGATAGCTAAAAATAAGTTGTGATTAAGCTCTATACCTCCAACCTTTCCACAATCCCTGAAAGGGTTGTTGTTTTGTTTTGTTTTGTTGTTGTTTTACTTTGTTTTTATAATTTAATCACTTAACTAATAATTAAGTGATTAATTAACATAAGTTAAAAAACTTAAGTGGAAGGTTTAGTTCTTTGCATGAAATTTATTCCTGATATTAATTGTCTGCTGTTATGAGGAAGGTTCATTCCTATGATGATGTAGACAAGGCTTAGTATGCAGGAAAGCAATCTCCAGGAGACAATAATAGTGGGTAATCCCAAATGAAAAAAAGTTCCTAGATCATATTATCAAAATCTACTAACAATTACCATCTTAATCTGATTTTTTATTGATTGCACTTGATATAATTTGAGTTATATAAATGCAATCTAGAATTAAAATAATTGATTCCACTACCTAGCTTAAGAAAGTCAAGGTTACAGTTGAAGGAATCAGGCATTTTAAACAAACAAAATTTAATTTTAAATTAAGAATGTTTCCCTTGTTTTTAATGCTATTTGTCCTTTATGAATTACTTTATTTCTATGTTGAGTATTGAGACAAATCTATTATCTTTTATGTTAGTTTTTGTTTTGACAAGTTTGAACAGTTATGACCGATATATTTTAATGTCCCTTATAATACTAAGAGTCATTTTTATAGAGATGGCTCATATAGCTGTTCCTTAATTTCTTTAGTACATCTCAAATATTTATCTCATAAGAGAAGATAATAGATGTTTTCTAAAAGGGCTAGAACTTAAGAAGAAATCCCAAGCAATAGCTAACAATTTATTAATGTCATTTTTTTATCTAATGGCCAAGTTTTATAAATTTAAATATTTGTTAATTAAAATGACTTCCGTAGTCACTATTTAATTTAGCAGGAATGTCACAGTTTTAAGGCAGTGGCTATCTCTAAGAAGAGAATGCTTTGTTCAACAGGAAAATATATAAATCACCAAAAATAAGCCCTGTGGGGTGCTTAGCTACAAATGTGACATTTATACAACCTCATTCCCCAAAGGCTGAGGGGCCATCCCAGAAGAAATGACAGAAGATTCTAAAAGACAGAGAAAAGGGACAACTAGTACACAATGGTGTCTTCTGAGATGATAGAACCACTGCACTCATGAACTCACATCAGATGTTTGCCTGCACAAGACCTCCACAGATGCAGTTAGTTAACAGTCTACCATGGAAGAGAAAAGGGTTCATGGGCCCCCACCCCTAGATGAGGATCTGTTGACAAATGAGGGAGAATCAGTTTTAAAAATACATTGTCTTGTATGTATGAAATTATCCAAGGATCAATACGAATATTTTAAAATATTTGTTTACATTTAAATTTTGG
Organism: Apodemus sylvaticus; assembly: GCF_947179515.1. Taxonomy (NCBI): domain Eukaryota; kingdom Metazoa; phylum Chordata; class Mammalia; order Rodentia; family Muridae; genus Apodemus; species Apodemus sylvaticus. The sequence continues at coordinate 111,685,110 of NC_067495.1, forward strand.
CAGAGACAGAGACAGAGAGAGACAGAGAGACAGAGAGACAGAGAGACAAAGACAGAGAGAGAGAGAGAGAGAGAGAGAGAGAGAGAGAGAGAGAGAGAGAGAGAGAATGAGACTGGATTTGACATGGGCTTTTGAAACCTCAAAGTCCACCCTCAGTGACACATCTCCTCCAAGAGGCTTTATGTCCAAATCCTTTCCAAAAATATTCTAACAATTAGGGACCAAGCATTAAAATGTATGAGCCTATGAGAGTCATTCTCATTCAATCATCACACTCAGGAAATGACTTAAGGAAATTATTAAATAGATAGAATCTTGTACTTTCAAGAAATCTATCTCTTGATAAATAAATTCTTTCAGCTTTTATTTCAGGCCATCTCCCTGTCTGCAAGCACCAGGAAGTGGCACCATCATTCTGGAAAGTTTAGAAGTGAACCTTTTAAGAATTGTACCAGTCTGTCAGTGTACAAATTATTTTAAAGATGGTCAAAGAGCCCCAAATATTTTGGGCAGTAGCCAACCTAGTTAATGAACACTTGCTGAATTGAACATTACAGTTAATATAAGCAGGAACTGAACAACTCCAACTTCCAGAGCAGGTCTACAAAAGACTTAATTATCTTTTAAAGTGCTTCTGAGTTGAGCAAACACATCCACAACTAAAATCAAAGCCTGAAGGCTCAAATCCAGTCAGACTAAAGCAAATCCTTGTTTCTGCTCAGATCACCTTGACATATCTCCTTCCTCTCATATTCCTGTGGTCCTTGCATCTTCTCCCAGACAGCAGCTTGATATAGTTGAGCCAGAGAGACCTGTATTCAAAGACTTTCTCAGAAAGTAACTAGCTGTGTGACCTTAGATGGCTTTCATGTCAATTTCTTCATCTGCAAAGTAGAAACAGTATCACCTGGATCACAGATTTTACTGAAGGTTAAGTAGAATGTCTATGGAGCTATTAATGTTAATCATTCTCTGCCTTCTCTGCCTTAAGAAATTTTACTTCATATTTCAAGGCCACTAAAATTTATAACTCCTTTGTAACAGCTTCCTCCAAAGTTTCTCATCACAATTAACCATTCCCTCCTCCCCACATTTTTAATTCTCTGAACAGACTGCTGTTAAGGAAGACTACATATTAGATAGGCTTTATACTTGTCTCCACAAAATAGAGACTCTGATATAAGCCATATTATTCTGTAACAGTTGCTCAGTAGCAATTTGCTGTTTACAAATAAACAATGAAATTATACCAGTCTAATATCTTAATTAATTATGGTGATCTGACCCTTTAAAATCAAACTTTTTAAGTTTAGTTCATGATTCATTTATAGAGTCTTTTAAGAAGGTAAATATTTGGTAGCAAAGAAAAACGGCAGCATATTTATTTAAAGTTTTCAAAAGACCTTCAGCAGCTAAAATTGAATTCCAAGGAAAACATTGTTTCCCCTACACCAAACTTTATTATCCCTCTTCTAGGAAGCCTTTTTTTTTCAATTCCTTAAATCTCACAGGGTTTCAGCAACATGGATACTTGGTTTGTTGTTTCTTGTGGGCATTAGAATATTTTTTCCATACACGCAGCTTCTGGACTATGTATTGAATTCCCCTATCAGGCAAAGAGCAAGAGGCAGGAACTGGATCTTATCTCTGGTGTTCCTGCGGTGCCTGGAATAGACTGTACATGTAAGTGGCACATACAATCAGTGGAGTGCATATATAAACAAGTGCCTTGTTGAGTGGGAGAGGCTGCATGAAAATAAATACCCTGCTATTTTGGTCAAAGGCGATTCTCTCTGGAATGTAGATAGTAGAAAAGAGAAAGAAGGAACGCAATGGTATTTTATCTAACATCTTTTCTTTAAGCCTTTTTATGTGCAGGGCCAAAAAGAAAAGAATTAAATTTCTACTATATGTCAGGCTTACTGTGATGCATTTTTATATGTGCTGTCTCATTTGGTGCCAACAACACTGTGCAGAAGTCTTATTCAAACATTTTTTTTCATTCAAAAAATACACATAATCAGCACTTTCTATTATTATTTCCCACTTACAGCCAAAGGATAAGCACAGCCTGGACCACAAAAAGTTCACAAGTGGGATAAAAGATCCATGAAAACAGATGGTAAAAATACTGGAAAATAAGGACTATTTTATAAAAGGCTCATGAAAGATTATATACTTTAAAAAATGTTTTGAGGCTCAGTGTGCATGTTATAAAAAATATTTGAAGGTCTGGTCATTCTCACTGAAACCTAATCTATACAGGAGTTTTAATCCATCAATGGCTGCTCTGGTTGAAATATAGATATACTCTTAGTATGCATCTTTAATACTAAACAATCAAGGTAAAGGTAGTTTATAGAAGGAAGCAGTCAGATTTGAAAGTGACATCTAATTGAAGGGCAGATAAAATGACGAATCAGAGAAAGATTTGACAGGATGAGTCAGAGACCGGGTATGCCTAATTCTCAGGAGAACAGGCTATTTAAGAGCAGTGCAGGGAGAGAGAAAGAGAGGAGTAAGTTGTGAGAAGTCAGTGCAGTTTGGGACACTTCAGTTCAGAGTTGGAGTCAGTCCTGTTCAGTCCATTGAGTTCAGTTTAGTCAGTCAGCTCAGGAGGCGGTGCAGTGGAGTTGAGTTCAGTTCCATTTAGTTCATGCATCAAAGGCAGTTGAAGCCAGAGACTAAGAAGAAACCAGAATATTAGAACAAACTGCCAGAATTAGTTTGAGACTAAGCACACCATAAGAAGCTGAGAAAAGCCAGGTTGAATAGTCAGTGGGGGAGCGAGTTTTGAGCTAGAATAGCTGAGTTGAACAAGCTGGCCAAAGTTGAGAAAGCTAGAAAGGGTGAGCTTATTCAGCAGTAAGCCTCCTAGACAACAATTATATCAGGCAAATAAGAGTTACATTTACATTAATCTGTCCTGCATTTTTTTTCTGATCTGATAACCTAGTTTCTTTGCCACGATGATATAGACATAAGCAATCCAGCTCTCTGTTGCCACCTTTAAAACAATAATCATAAGCCCATACTAAGCAGACAAAGTAAGGTGTTTAGGCTGGCTCTGAGTACCTATGCGTCCAAGGTATGACACAAGGTTTGACACAAGGTATGACACAAGGTTTGACACAACATATGACACAAGGTTTTGTGTCTAAAAGGGGCACCAGGAACTCAGATGGCTTACATGCGATATTACAGCATCGAGATTGCCAGAGCTTTTGGTTTTTCATAGAAAAAAAATATTGGCTATTTCAGCACCTGGGATTAAACTCAAGGCCCTATTCCTATTAGGCTAGTATTCTACCACTAAGTGACACCCCACACTCTTTTTTTCCCTTTTTATTTTGAGGCAGAATCTTAACATATAGTTCAAGCTTACTTAAACTTCCAATATTCCTACCTCAGCTTCACAAGTACCTAGAATGAAAAGCCTACAGCATACAGATTCAAATAGTTTTTAAATACAAACTCTGCTGGAAAATTGTAGAAGCCAATCAAAACATAAACACTATTTTGTGCCCTTGAATACAAAGGAACTAAAGGAATGCAAAGGAACTAAAAAAGCACATTGTCATGATTTTTACCTCAGCATTTTTTACCTTACTGTAGCTCTCATAAACTCAGAATATGAAAGAACTGCCACTATAACTTTATCTCTAGTCCTGGCATTCAATAACTCCTTTGAAACAAACCCACATTCTCTGTTCAGTCACAATATTAATATCTTGCTCTCTGTAACACTTAGACAATACTCCCCTGGTAATCCATATTACTGTTTAATTCAAGTTAGTGAGATCTTAAATCTTTTTTTTTCTTTTCTTTTTTTTTGTTCGATGTATTCTTTATTTACATTTCAAATGATTTCCCCTTTTCTGGGTCCCTACTCCCCACAAGTCCCATAAGCCCTCTTCCCTCCCCCTGTTCCTCCATCTACTCCTTCCTACTTCCCTGTTCTGGTATTCCCCTATACTCTTGCACTGAGTCTTTCCAGAACCAGGGGTCACTCCTCCATTCTTTTTGGACCTCATTTAATATATGGATTATGTCTTGGGTATTCCAAGTTTCTAGGTTAGTATCCACTTATCAGTGAGTCCATACTATGACTGATCTTTTGAGACTGCGTTACCTCACTTAGTATGATGTTCTCCAGCTCCAACCATTTGTCTAAGAATTTCATGAATTCATTGTTTCTAATGGCTAAATAGTACTCCATTGTGCAAATATACCACATTTTTTGTATCCATTCCTCCGTTGAGGGACACCTGGGTTCTTTTCAGCTTCTGGCTACTACAAATAGGGCTTCTATGAACATAGAGGAGCATATGTCCTTATTGCATGCTGGGGAATCCTTTGGGTATATGCCCAGGAGTAGTATAGCGGGGTCCTCCATAGAAACCATGGGCTCAACAGTCAAAGAAAATGCAAAATGCAAAAAGCTTGTGACCCAAAACATCCATGAAATCCAGGACACAATGAGAAAGCCAAATCTAGGGATTATAGGCATTGATGAGAGTGAAGATTTACAACTTAAAGGGCCAGCAAACATCTTCAACAAAATTATGGAAGAAAACTTCCCTAACCTAAAGAGAGAGATGCCCATGAATATACAAGAAGCCTACAGAACTCCAAACAGACTGGACCAAAACAAAACTACCTCCTGTCACATAATAATCAAAACCCCAAATGTACTAAACAAAGAGAGAATACTTAGGGCAGTAAGAGAAAAAGGGCAAGTAACATATAAAGGAAGACCTATCAGAATTACACCAGACTTCTCACCAGAGACCATGAAAGCTAGAAGATCCTGGGCAGACTTCATGCAGACTCTAAGAGAACACAAATGCCAGCCAAGACTACTACACCCAGCAAAACTCTCAATCACTATAGATGGATAAACCAAGATATTCCATGACAAAACCAAATTTACACACTATCTTTCCACAAACCCAGCCCTACAAAGGATAATAGGGGGAAAACACCATTACAACGAGGAAAACTATACCCTGGAAAAAGCAGGATATTAAGCTTCTTCCATCAAACCCAAAAGGAGATCTTAAATCTTTATCCCTACTTGCTACTGACATCTACCCAACCACCTTGCCATCTCCTAAATGGAAATTTCTGCCTGTTTCTTGATTGTATTTGGTAGATTTGCATGAGCACCCAAAATCCTCTTAAAATTTTTCTCTTAAAACCACAAATGTGACCATGTCAATTCTACCCCGTTTTAAGATTTATTTATATTATATATTGTGGATGTACAGGCATGAGTGTGGAGGCCAGAAGAAAACTTCAAGTATCTTCCTTAGATGTTATCCACTTTTCTTTTAAAAAAAATTAATGCAGGATCACTTCACCTGAATTCACCAAGTAGGTTAAGATGGCTAGCTGGGTTTCCTCAGAGGTCATCTTGCTGTGCTTCCCCAGTGATAGGATTGCAAGAATGTGACACCACACCTAGCTTAAAAAAAGATTCTGGGGATTGAACTAAGGTAGTCTCTGTGCCTACAAGGTAAATGTTTTACCAACTGAGCAATCACAGCAGCCTCTCTTCTGGAACCATCCATGAGATAATTAGAGCAATTATGTCACGGGTGTAAATGTCTGGTTTCTGGAATAAGGTCTAAGTTCCTATAGGATTGAAATACGTTAGTGTCTATTTCTCCAGCTCAATTCATGGTTCAGATAATGTAATAAGTATTTGCTGAATGACTATGAGTTTCCTGTGATTTTTAACTCATTTTTTTAAAATCTCTTTTTCCAAGTACAGCTTCGCATGACATAGTAATGACTTGGGGCACACAGAAAAGAATCCATAGAATTTTGACAAGGAATAAAGGATAGAAAATGTATGAGAACAGTTACAAGCTCTTAATCACAAATGCTAAGGATCTGCTCCAATTACTTAATGAAGATGAAAATTAACATCATAATCTGAAAAGAGATGGGGTTGTTTTTCATGTGGAAGCACTTGTGTAACATTAGAACACAAAGATACAAGGTCTGTTTTCTGCTATATTTCAGATTAAATCACCCCAAATTTTATATAATCCTCACTGACATTTAAATGAGTTTCACCTAACTTGTCTTGTTCCATTTAAGTACAGAGACTTGGCTTACAAAACAAACAAAACCAGAGATTAGATATCTCAAACATTCTTGGTTTTGGTTCTATTTAAATAAGTCCATGGAAAATTGAAATTATTATTGAGTTCAAAATGCACTTAATATATTTAAACTATAGTATGGCTTAGTTCAGCCACCCAGGGCACTGTTGAATAGCTATTGCTCACCCTGGTATTGCAGAGTTGACTGGGAGCTGTGGCTTATTGCCAATGTGCTGCATTTTCAAAACACATTGTGTTCCATATTTCTAACTCAGAGAGATATTAAAATTCAAAATTCCAACCACAACTTCTACAGCATGCATCTCAGACTTGTAAGTCTGGCACTAGATCAGCTATTAGGCAGACACCAACCATGGACCACATCCGGCAAATACAGTCAAAATAAGAGCCCAGTGGCAACCGTGGGAAGAGGGGAGAGGGCTATTTTCCCAAATGAGATTTTGAGGTGGATGATTGTGCTTGGTAAGACCATCAGTGGTTCATTCCCAGTCACTATCCCATTGTTCTTCATAGCTGCCCTGGGCACTAAGTCAAGGAGGTATAAAGCCCCTGCTTCAGAAAATGAGGAAACAAAATCTTCGAGATCAAATGACTGAATTTTAGTTTTTCTGGGAGGGCCCCTGGGCAAACATAGCAGCAGCGTCAGCAGCATTTCTGCACCTGCTTTGTCCGAGACCCTCTTGGTAATCCCCACATTTTGGAGCTCAGAGGTCTTAGTAATCATTTGGCTCAAACTGCTTTGTTTCACACAGAACTCATATTTCCAATGCTCCCACCCGCCTGAGAGATGAAGAACAAAGGAACTGGCTACACAACAGCTCCTTAAAGCCCTCCATTTTCCCAGTGGGGACCCAGTGCCATTTGGTGCTGTTCCCTGACTTTTTTGTTTTACTATAGTTACTGGTATCTATCTGTTACACTCCTGACCTTTCATCTCTGTGGCTGCAGCCTGCTAGCCTCCAGTACATCCAAATGACAGAAACTGAGGCCAAGAACTGTGATGTGACTTCATCTATGAGTTCAAGAACAGCAGGGTCAGGTCTCAGATTTGACATTGATTTTCTGACTGCTAAGGCGTGTCTCTATTTCCTACACTTTGCTGTCTTCCCCCACCCCCGCCCCCCCACAAAAAAAAAGAGCAGTGGCTGGGGCACAGTGAACAGTATCATATCACATTAAGAGCTGTGCTATGGCTGTGGCTGCTCTTTAAATAGTAAATACTATGGGCACTTTTTGTCAGCACTCTAAAATAGAATCTCCTCATCCTTAAGAGAATGGAGAAATGTTTGCATAAAAAGACTTAAAGGCAAAAATAGAGGAGTATTAAAAAAAGACTGCTCAAAGAGAAAATTAAAAATACTCTAGATACCCGAAAAGGAAAAGTAGAAGCAATCTGCTACTGTGAAAAGGTGTTAGACAAAGCACAAAAAATGCATCAGCAAAACCACTTTTCTTAATTCTAGTTTAGCAGACTTTGCAACAGAAACAATATACATGCCGCTGCTGTAGCCAAGCTGAGGGAGCAGTCAAGCCAGCTCACTGAAAGGGCAAGCTGAAAAGTCACAAGCTGTTAACTTCAAGAGAAATGAGAGCTATAGTTGTAAGCAGGAAGTGACTAGGCCCTTAGTCAATCTGGAGAGATTAACTGTTCTCATTAATTTCTCTTTGCCATAGTCCAGTAAGCATGGTCAAGTGTTCGAGAGACCAAGAAAGTGGGTTTTCTTCCAGCACTGGTGCACAGACAAGCTGGCTAGGTATTATTTTCATACAGAAGATCCCAAACACCTCAAGACTATGTATAAGTGGTGCGTATGTGTATGTTTGCTTGTGCGTGTGCCTGTGTGTTTTCAATCATCTATTTCATCTAGTAAATGTCTAACAACTACTTATGAAGGGTCCAGCTCACTGTAGTCATTGAATTACATTGACAGGGTATTAATATTAGCCAGTACTTTTTGATAACATTCCGTGTATCATAATTTTTAGTCTTCCCAATCTCCTAGGGAAGTTTTTTTCATGATGATTGTGTCCATTTGAATACTGTCACAAAAGAATGAAGTATCTTGCCAGATGCCCTATAGCTAGTATGTAACAGAGCTACATAGTTACTGGCTGGTTCCAAAGCAGATGTTCAACTCAAAACTTGGTTGGCATATGGCCTGCCTATGTCTGAGTTTTATCCCTGACTAATGTGTAATTTTTTGTCCTAGGGAGACTGAACAACAAATATACAGATAATTTCCATTTGTGAAGTTATACAATATGCCAGGCACGATTCCAGATACTGTGTTATTTCAGCTAACCCATAGAACAACCCACTGATATATATACTGTTATTAACAAATTAAAAATGAAAAAGTTGGGCTCATTCAGGGTAGTAAAAAAGCAAAACCAATTGTTCAGCATCGTACAGCTAAGAAGTATTTGGTCTGTCTGAAAGTAACATAAGGAGTCTCCTTGGTTACTGTTTCACTGGCTAAAATCAAATCAGTAGACTAGTAAATGTTTAACAACTGGATCTCTATGGGAAAGGGGCAAGGGGCTGTCAGCTCCAGGAAAGACTATATACATACATTGCTGTTTTATTTTTCTTATTGGACACAGCTATAACACTGAGCCCGAATTCATGGAGGAGCTATTCAAAGATGCAGAAAAGTAAATAGTAGCGGGTAGGTTGGGAAAGAAAAGCAGAATGTAAAGTAACTAAGTAGATGGTGAATTACCATTCTTATAACTCCTCCCTGTAATGCTTAAGAAGCCATAGACTAAAACCAAACTGGAAGCATTAGTGTGAACAGATAAAACTCCAGGAGAATCTTGGGTTCTAGTGTAAGGGCCAGAAAAAGTCCCTAATGCACACAAGATGTTAGAGATGTTTTTGTTTGTGTTGTTATTGCTGTTGTTACTTGTTTTTGTTTACTTGCATGCTTGCTTGCTTTATACATTCTCCCATTAGATAGAAACTGTGTTGTAAGATGAGCCTGCATGGATCAAGATCTCCAATGTAGTTTGCTTGAGATGTGACACAAAGGTCACATAATGGAGTCCAGGAGCTAACAACCCCAATGTCTAGCTGAAGGAATGAAAAGGAACCATAATCATCAGGGAGACTGCAGGGGTGAAAGAGTGTAGGTGAGCCATCTCACAGTAACTCTTAAGTCCATGGCTAAACTGTGGGTGGACACAGATTTGATTGTAATCACCCTGCTTCTAGTGAATCATGCAAAAGCCTTCAAGAATTGAACCACAAGTTGGGTCAGTAGGCAGGGAGCAAACAGATGGCTGGATAGCAAATATTGGAGAGAGATCTGAATAGCAATGCAAAAAATTGTAAAGTTGAATGAAAGTTAGAACTGAACTCAACCCAGAAAAGGTAAATTGGAAATTGTGGTCAAGTGAACCAGGTAGATTACTTAATAAAATATCCACATTTCCAAAGACTTAAAACTAAAACAAGGCCTAGAGCAATGGTTCTCAACCTGTGGGTCTCAACAACTTTGGGTTATCTTAGGCAATCAGAGAATACAGATATTTATATTAAAATTATAACAGTAGCAAAATTATAGTTATGAAATAAAAATAATTCTATGGCTGGAAGTTACCACAACATGAAGAACTCTAGCAGAGGTTCTCAGCATTAGGAAGGTTTAAAATCACTGGCCTAGAGTCTTATAAGATTCAAAATGTCCAGGATATAATCCTTTAGTCTAAGGAAATATCTAGTTACATGATAATAGAAAGTCAACAAATGCCTGTGTCCAAATATCTCAGATGTACTCATCTGATTACTATGAATTAGTTATTACACAAACAATCGTGCAAGAAATCATGAACATTCTTAAAACAATTAGCAAAATAGATTTGAAAAAGAACCAAAGAAATATAGAAGAACCAAGAAAAAGTTTAGAATTGATAAATATGATAAGCAAAATTAAAACTTTACTGTCAGGGATCGATAATAGGTTAGGAATAGCGGAAGAAAAATGTAATGAACATAAAGATCAATTAACAGAGACTATTTACTCTGAATGAGACAAAAAAAAAAGATTTTAAAAAAGCAGGAATCCCTCATATGTGGTATACACTGACTCCCAGAGTGAAAATATTTCGACCCTGGAGAGTAGTATCAAGGGACTCGTGAAGCCTTTGAGTGCATAGCTATGAACTGAGACATACATCTGGTAGTGGAGATATTAGTTTCAGAACTCACGTCCTGGCAACACTCACAAGCCAAGCTTATTTGCTTAGCCTCAGTAAGCTGATTAAATAAGTGGGTAATAGCAAAAGTTGGGGCAAAAGAGACTATTTAATGTGTAGACACATTTAGAAAGGGGACAAAGACTAGTGGCAAGTCTGGGCTAGGGTCTAATATGAGGGCAAGGTTTACTAGAAGCCAAGAGATATGTTTAACTATGCAATCGTGGTCAAGATGTGATCTTCTGCCCATAGCCATTGCTTTAGCTTCATGCTCTCCTCTGGTAACTTGTAAATCTTTCCCCAGGAGACAAGTTCCTCCTCCAGCTGCACCCAGGGGTTTAACCTTCTTTAAGTATGAGGTTCCATGAATAATTCCCGTTTCTTGGGATTCATTGTTTCCATGTCTGATATTCAAAAGGGAGATACTGTAACACTTTAGCATATCTTCACGACTAGTGAGATAGTTGTTTTTTGCCTCTAAATGTGTCTCATCCCCCTCATGCCAAACTATCAGTATTTGGGTCTATTAAGCCTTTAGATAACATACTCCCAGGTCTACTAGTTTCCTTTCAATCACTCCAAGTCTTTTCTGAACTGTCTCCAGAGTTCTCCTCAACTTAATTTCAAATAGAAAAACATACTCAGAAAGCAAAGGTGAGACTGGCAAGGACCTGCCCTACCCTGACCAGAGGGAAGCCCCAAGGTATGCAAGGAAACATTTCTCAACAAATGGACTGAGCTAAATAAACTCACATGAGACCAACAATGTTTCTCCAAGAAGTAACCTGATGGTTTGCACAGATAAAATGTGAAAAACATAGCTTAGACGAGAAAGCCCAGCCTAAGAGCATACAGTAGGTGAAATAGCAAAGTTGGGTTTTAAATTGATCCCAGGGTCCTATCTTATTAATAAGTGTTTTTAACTAAAAAAAAAAAAAGCAAACAAACAAAAAAAATTACTTTTATGAGCATAATTCCCCTATAAGATAATGTACCAGCCTCAAAAATGTTGGAAAGCAGTGAAGACTGGAAATTTCAATTGAATATCTAATTGCACCTAAGAGCCCCTTATATGTCAAGGCACAAAGTCTCTAGGTAGGGATGATTCTAACATTCTTACTCAGAGCACACGGCAATGCCTAATATTAAAAATTCCTGAGTATCAGATTTTCAATGCTGAAAATTACTCAAAATGTTTAGCTCTAACCTAGCCACCTCTTTTATATACAAGATTCAAAGTTTCCCAGGGAACAAATGGTTTTCTCAAGGGCACAAAGCTAATGAACCAGAACATAAAAGGAATTCTCCTTATTCCTCCTCCAGTATTTCAGCCCTGGCACCACACTTCCTCTTGTGCATCTCTCTCTGAATAAGCTATGTCTGGTCAATAGAAACAGATACAAAAGATCTATGCGTGGTTTACAGAATTTTTTAATACCCTAATATCAGCTGACACTGATAGCATCAAGGAGTACTTCGAGCTAACAATATTGCTGCAAAAGTTAGAAAATGGAAGCACAATACAAATTAAGGAATTTCAGTAGTCCCCTCTGAACAGAAAGCAGGCACACTGTTCTGAGAAATGTTCAGGGTACAGCTGCAGTGTTATCATGGCACTATTAGGAAAGCCCAGCACCCAAGGTAGGGAACATATCCTGGGTGTTGTCTGTTATCACTCTGCCTCTGTAGCATCCACTGCCAAGTATGGCCAATTGTTTGACAAGGCAGCTGTGAGCATGCCTGTTAATTACACCACGGGGTCACCGAAGTGCAGTGTCAGGCAGCTGCCTAGAATATCAAATGGCTACTGGGTGGAGCAGGCCTGCTATAAGGGCGCTCTTCAAAGAAGCCCATGAAGCAGCTGACTGTCTCCACTTTCTCTCCTCTCTCACACAAACTCCTGAGGAAGCTGAAATAATATATTTTCAGCATAGTTAAAATTCACAATGTAACCAATGTGGTGGATATATCTGACATGCCTGAATGTGAACAAAACTTTATATTTCTGTCTATCATGCTAGTAATGTCTCCTTGAAACCATACATATTTTTGAATTACTATTTTTAGTCCTTCTGATTAGAAATAGTGGGAACTGTTAAAGCTGCTTCCAAAGTAATAGCTAATAGTTAGAAGGGTCCTGAGTGTGCCAGATACTTTATTGAAGATCATTTGTTTACTCTTTACAACAGCGTAAGACAAGTGGTGTTTTCCTGCCCATTTTGTTGATGATGAAACTGATATTTAAAAGATAAATACTGTATTATTGATCCATACCATCTTAGTTACTTTCCTACTGCATTTCAAAGCGCCTTCACCAAGGCAACTAAAGAAACGGAGAGTTTAGTTGGGCTTATAGTTTTCAAAGGAGAGGGCAAAGGCAGGGTGGCAGGAACAACTGAGAGTTCATATTTTTGAGCCACATACAGGAGACAGAGAGAGTATACAGGCAATGTCAGGGGGGTTTTAAAACCTTAAGCCCACCCACAGTGATAAACCTCCTTCCGCAAGGCTATAATTCATACTTCTCCCCAAACAGCCACCAACTGAACACCAAATATTCAGATGCCCCAGACTTAAAGGGCAGATTTTATTCAAACCACTATGTACAGCTAGTACTGAACAGAGATGGTATTCAAACCTATACAACATGGCACCTTCATGTTATTAATTGGTACATACTTTCTCAAAGTTAACTAATAGAGGCCTAGCATACAGTATTTACCTAGCATTGAATACACACACACACACACACACACACATACACACACACACACACACACACACACACGCACACACATTTTGTCTGCTCTATTTACTGCCTTTAGAAACAAGTAAATATTCTGGGCATCTGCTAAGTTAAAGGGGAGAAAATTCATAAAAGTATTATCATAAAAGACCTAATGGAGGTGTCAGATTTTAAGCTGAACCTGGAAAAATTATGTTCAATTTTGCGTATCAGAGATTAGGAGATGCAAAAATGGTGGGGTTATTCAAAGTAAAGGAACCGAGGAGTGCAAATTCTCACCTATCCGTGGGAAATATTTATGAAGCTAGTATACTGACAGTGTGCTTTTACTTCAATGTAAAGAATCAACTCAAAGTTCGATGATGAGAAATAGAAGAAGAATATTGTCTCTCTTTGGAGAGAGGGGGTAAAGGGGGGAAGGGAGAAGAAGATGAAGATGGAATTGGAGACAGAGAGACAAAGAATGAACATGAGCTACTAGTCATTTGATTTTTCCCTGTTCTTCCTAGTGGTTGGCTCTACCTGTCCATCACAGGAATAAATCAATGCCAAGCAAAGGCTTAATAATGCTGGATTAGTATTCCCTGCAAGTTAAAATTCAAGACATAAAAATTGTTCTCCCCACCTTCTGAGGCAGTTCTAATGATTAATCAAATGGTTAAGCTTACAAAACCTCTCATGAAGTAAAGTTACGGCAATGCATTTTCCATAGTTTCCAAGCTTATTTCCTTTCAATATCCCCAACTGTTCCTTTTTTATATTTTGCAGAAAAAGAGTTACAGTTTCTAAACAGCATAATTCATCTTTTGCATTCTATTTTTGTAAGTATTGACAAGTCACCATGAAAACAAAGATACAGACAATTCCATAATCCCACAAATTTCCCTCGTGCTGTGTCCACTCTGCAAGTTCCAGGAATCATTGAGATATTTGTACCTAAATCATACAGTAATTCAGCATTTTTAATTCTGTCTTCCTTCACTTAGCATATTGTTAGGAACCAATATCTGTTCATTTTTATTGCTGAACATCACATTTCATGGATATCTTATAATTTTTTTATTTAATTCATATGTATGGGTGTTTTGTCCACATGAATGTCTATATACCGTGTGCACTAAAGAGGGTATCAGAAGTCTTTGCAACTGGAACTATAAACAGTCCTGAGCTGCCACTGGGGAGTTGATTCCACTGCCTCTGGAAGAGCAATCAGGGCACTCATCTGCTGAGCCATCTATGCCAGTCTATAATTTTTTAACCATTTACTAGTGGTAGGACACTTCAGTATTTTTCAGATGTTAGCAGTTTTGACCTAAGCTACTATCAACATTTGTATATATGTCTTTACATAAAATCCATTTCACTTGGGTAAATAGTTATCTGATATCTATTTGCCATACAATATTATCATGTAATTATTAAACCTCTAAAACCATTTAAGGCTGACAATACAAGTGGGAACTCTGAAATTTTGATAGTAGAAATTGACACAAATTTTGGAAAATTGCTTAGGACTTTCTTCATTAAGCATAAGACTACCATATAGTCTCCTTTATATGTCTCTCCCTGGGGCTTTAAAGAGAAACTTTCACAGGTGTAAAATTTCTAGCTTCCTAAATAGAATCAAATTACTATATTCTGTTGTTCCATGATGGGTTTATCACTATGGCACTATTTGGTTATGCTTGAATCTTTCTTTCCTTCCAAGAATGCTAGGTCTACTTTATACTATTTATGGACCAATTGCTAAAACTTATGTAAACAGTCAAGAGTTTCCACATTCTTCAAGAGAAGAAATCTACGTAAGGTTACATTTGCTCACATGGCTGTTTAAACCTTCACTCAAGTATGGATTGCCAAGTATTCTCCATTTATATACATCTCTTAAAATTTTGTCTACCTTTGCATTCAAGGGTTTGGCTGGTATTTCTTCTGGTACTCCATGGACTTGATGCTAATAGCCTATCATCTAATTTGCTGTAGGCCAGCAAGCCAGATAATGAATCTATTGGAGTCATGTACAAAATAAGCTTACTGACTGAAGTTGGGTTCAGATCACCTCTCCTGATGTTTTTCTGACAGTGTAAAGTCCATAGTCTTTGGAGATGTTGTTTTGACCTCGAAAAAGCCTTCTCTTGCTCCTTCAAGTTCTGGTCATAGTCCAGAGATGCTAGTTAAGATTGCTGGAAGTCTAAACTCCAGATAAAGGGATGATACAATAGTTTACATCTCTCTAATCAGTGGAACTATTTGCAGAATCTCTATGCGGTGTGGAACAAGTAAACCTTATAATCTAGGTGAAGTAAGAAGTAGGTTTGCATAAACTTAACAGTTAGCAACAGAACAATGACAAACAAACCATTAGGCAAAGGAGCAAAAGCCAGGACTTTTAGAACAAGAAAATGAGTACAAAGATGGATTCCAAGTTTTGCCTCCTGTACTCATCAGCATCTACTTTTCATAGCTGTATTTGGGAGTGAAAAGTATATTTTTTTTCTTTAAAAAAGTGTGCATGTTCCATCTTTAACAATGTTAAATGGAAACTCATTCACAACAAGCACAGCATCTCTCCACAATGTGCAATTGTCCTCCCAGATTTTAATGGCTTTGTGACCTCACAGGAGGACTGAATTACCACTACAATTTAGCAGGAGAAAACAGCTGTTCTACTAGGTGCCGTTTTGCTCTCCCATGTCGTTATAGAAAAGTAAGTCTCAAGAGAAGAAAGAAACCACTTACTTTCTAAATCAGCTTCTGTTCTGACAAAAACATTCAGACCGTCTACTATTTTTTTTTTTTATAATTCAGTATGTTAGGGACAAAGTATGCTAGAAAAGGGAACCAAAAACTTCTCTGCGCTTTGTACTGAATACACTGTCTCAAATATATCAGTGATTTCCATTCCAAAGAAGGGTTTAGTCACTTGCTGAATAAAATAATTTTCCACAGCACAGGAAATGAAGAGACTGTATATTCTATCAGATGGGCAACTGAACAAACAGGGCTCCAGGTGGCTAATGTCAAAGGGGTGAAGACACCCTGGAGAATAATGAGGCTGTGTGATTCAATGGCCTTCTCCTCATCAATATCCAACACATTATAACTACATTGCTGACAGGATAGTAAGACATTTTCAAACAACACTAGATAATAATCTATTCTGATTTAATTCAGTTTCTTCAGAAGGATGTAATTTATTGCAATGCTGAGCTGTTTATATCCTTCCTCTCCATTCATTATCTCTCTTTAACCTCACTTTTTAAAAAAAAAAAAAAAATCTCTTTCTTGGGCAGTTCCAGCAAAAGGTGCCAAAAACTGAAGGAAATGGATCCCTTGCTATCTTTTGAAAGACTTTAAAAGGTTGAGAGATTTATTTTGTTAGTTTTACTTTAATGAAAATTGACTATGCCATTTTCCCTTCTAAAAAACATTTCCAGGCTCTGCTTCTGAGGTAACTACATGCCTTAACATTGCAAAAATGACTCTGCATCAGCCACACTTACTACACATGTCATGAAAAGTAAACATGGTTTGTTTATATCTGGGTTTAGGTAGCTTTATAGGCAACATCAATGTGATAAAGGGACTGCATGGGATTTGATAAGTAGTGCCAGGGCTGGGAAGGGCAAACCGTTTATGGTAGAGGGAAACAGATGAATTTAGAATGGGAATGTACCAGGTACATCTTGTGGAATAGTTCAAATAAGATGGTTTCTGGGTCACATGGGTGAGAGCAGAGAAAGTTTATTAAATAACACAATCAATATGCACATATTGAGTTCATTTAATATTGTTTGTATGTTCGTATTTAGGACTGAGCATTTGGGAGTAAAAAACCTTTCAGGATCACTCTCTTCAGACATGGACAGTAGAGGAATCAAACTGAACTAACATGGAAGCCGCCTCCCTTAGGATTAGCACTCACAGTGTTACAAGCTACTAAAGGAGAAAAACAATCAGCACTTCCTCCTACTCAGCTCTAAAGCCTACAAGGCACAATAATGACAAGCCTGACAAGACATGCCTACTTTGATTTTGCTACTTTGACTTTGAGAATAACCAAAAAGCTGTCTAACATAATGTTTCATATTTAGAGGCACAGACATTCTTTTGGGGCTGAGCACTATACTGTTCGTGGCACCTCTTTAAAAATGTTGAACCACATTTACAAAATAACATCAGTTCTTTCAAGTGTGATCATGATGATGTAGTGAAATATATACTTTTACATATTTTAATACACACATACACACATACACACCTGAATTATATAAAACAATTGCATAAAACAATACAATATTGGGGATTCACTTCAAAATAATACAGGGAAAATGGGGCATAGTTAAGTCAAATCACAGTGGCCATGAGATGAAATTGCTGCATCAGGATAATGGCTACATAAAGAGCTGTCACACTGTTGTTTACTTTTGTGTAGGTTTAACATTTTTCCATAGTAAAAAAGTTAACCTTTAATCATTGTAATGCCTAGAGAAGGACCAACTCCTTAATCTGTTTTCCAAAGCCTTATTTAAAGTTTGTATTTGGAAGGCTAATTTTTAAACCTCATGCAACCCACAAACCAAACAAACCAGATTTCTAGGAATCTACCTAATGGACCTGGTAAATCCCAACTTCTGGACTTTAAAACACCTGCTTCTTTCTACCAGTAATGGCTTTTCCTTCCCAACTCTATCTCTACTTGATAAATTCCATCCAATGCCATATGTCAAATACGACTTGCTCCATGAAGACTTAACATTACTCCCTTAAAAGAAATCAAAAGTCTCCACATCATAATCCCTTTTATTGCCTGTTTGGATAGCTATTAACTATCTCATTAAGTGAATTATAAAAGGAAATGTATACTACTAAAATATTCATACAAAATGATTTTATGAGGCTCAGTATCAAAAATTTGTAGATCAAACTTTTATTGACTACTTAGCCGAAATATGGTACTCTGATTCAGTTTCATAACATTATACTAAAGTAGAATTTGTTTCCATGTTAGATAGATCTTTATTTTTGTATGTATCTGCCTCTGTGTGTGTGTGTGTGTGTGTGTGTGTGTGTGTGGTACTTGTGTGATATGCTTATAGTTTATCGTCATATCTGAATGCTACTGTGTAAGCCCATTTATAGAGACCAGAGGAGGATGTCAGGTGTCCTGATCTATCATTTTCCACCTTGCTCTTTTGAAACAATGTTTCTAATTCACCCTAGAGCCAAGGTGACAGTCATTAAGCTCCAGAAATCCTCCTGTCTTAACTCCCCAGAGACAATGTATACAGATACATATATGACAATTATGGGCCTCCCATTTGTGTGTGTGTGTGTGTGTGTATGCGTGTGATTGGAACTCAGATCCTCATGCCTGTACATCAAGCACTCCTACCCACTGAGGTATCGTATCTCTCCAGTCTCTGTTCTTAACTTTAAATTAAGGATATGAATTGTTTAAGAAAAGTATGATATGACTAATCACTTTCTGGGTACCCATCAAAAAAGAAATTGCTCAAACATTAATCACAAACAATTTTCACATAGTTTTTGTACTCTATAGATTTCAAGCTTAGACCCAGATAAAAACAGGACAGTCTCTAACACACACATATATGTATGATTGTGTGCCCAATCCTATAGATAAAAAGATTACAAAAAAGGCTACTTGTATATATACACTAAAACGATAGAGAAGGAAGGGCTAGAGAAATAGTTCAGTAGTTAAGAGCACTTGCTGCCCTTCCAGAGGACCCAAGAGTTCAGTTCAGTTCTTGGCACCCATGTTGGGCAGTAAATTAGCCCCCTTCCCTCTGGTTCCTAGTGATCTGACACCCTCTTTTGGCCTCTGCAGGCATTGTGCTCATATATATAAACCCACAATCAGAAACACACACAACGGTACACATAATTAAAAATAATTAATCTTTCTTTTAACTTGTGCATTTTTGAGATTATGTTTTAACTACATTTTTAACTTCCCTTTCCTTCCTCCAATCCCTTCTCTATACCCCTCCCTGTTCTCCTTCAAATTGATAGCCTCTTTTTCATCAATTGTTATAGCATATGCGTACTTGTATATACATATATATATTTCCAAATATAACCTGTTGAGTTCATATAATATTGCCTAAATGCATGTTTTTCAGGGTGGACCATGTGACACTAGACAACCAATTGGTGCATTCTCCCCTGGGGAGCATCACCACTCCTGCCTTCCCCCCCCTTTTTTTTAATTCGATATATTTTTTATTTACATTTCAAATGATTTCCCCTTTTCTAGACCCCCACTCCCTGAAAGTCCCATCAGCCCCCTTCCCTCCTCCTGTTTTCCCACCCAACCATTCCCACTTCCCTGTTCTGGTTTTGCCCTATACTGCTTCACTGAGTCTTTCCAGAACAAGGGGCCACTCCTCTGTTGTTCTTGTACCTCATTTGATGTGTGGATTATGTTTTGGGTATTCCAGTTTTCTAGGTTAACACGCACTTATTAGTGAGTGCATACCATGATTCATGTTTTGAGTCTGGGTTACCTCACTTAGTATGATGTTCTCCAGCTCCATCCATTTGCCTAAGAATTTCATGAATTCATTGTTTCTAATGGCTGAATAGTACTCCATTGTGTATATATAGCACATTTTTTGCATCCACTCTTCTGTTGAGGGATACCTGTGTTCTTTCCAGCTTCTGGCAATTATAAATAGGGCTGCTATGAACATAGTGGAACATGTATCCTTGTTACATGCTGGGGAATCTTCTGGGTATATGCTCAGGAGTGGTATAGCAGAATCTTCTGGAAGTGAGGTGCCCAGTTTTCTGAGGAAACGCCAGACTGATTTCCAGAGTGGTTGTACCAATTTGCAACCCCACCAGCAGTGGAGGAGTGTTCCTCTTTCTCCACATCCTTGCCAACACCTACTGTCTCCTGAATTTTTAATCTTAGCCATTCTGACTGGTGTAAGGTGAAATCTCAGGATTGTTTTGATTTGCATTTCCCTAATGACTAATGAAGTTGAGCGTTTTTTAAGATGCTTCTCTGCCATCCGAAGTTCTTCAGGTGAAAATTCTTTGTTTAACTCTGTACTCCCTTTTTACACAGTCACAGGAGTTCTTTATATAAGGGTTGAGGCCTTATGGGCTTTCCCCTTTGCAGTCTGGAAAGTTCATTAGTTCATTCCTCGTTCAGCTCACTTTTGGAAGAACATGTTTGTGAGACTTGATGGGAGACTTAAAAAAACAGGGTGATGGTAGAATACATTTTTAATCCCCATAGTTGAGAGGCAGAGGCAGGCAGATCTCTGTGAGTTTAAGACCAGCCTGCTCAACAGAGCTGATTCCAGGACAATCAGTGATGCACAGAGAAATCCTGTCTCAAAACAAACAAACTACAAAAACCAAACAGCTGGGCAGTGGTGGCTCATGCCTTTAATCCCAGCACTTGGGAGGCAGAGACAGGCAGATTTCTGATTTTGAGGCCAGACTGGTCTACAGAGTGAGTTCCAGGACAGCTAGGGCTATACAGAGACACCCTGCCTTAAAACAAACAAACAAACAAACAAACAAACAAAATCAGCAGTGTATTTCTAATAAAATGAAGGATGATTTTCCTTTATTCTTTTTAGTGTGTCTGACATGTTTATAGTAGCAATATTTACATAATCAGTGGAAACAATAAATTAAAAGTATATTCAGAAAATTAAATCACTACTCCATGCCTTATGTTAAATAATTTAAATATTCATGCCTGAAAGGATATAAAAAATATAATAGAAGAGAATATATCATAAAATATAGTTATCAAGAAACCAAAGCTATAAATAATGACTTTAGTTTATAATCTCAACACTTGAAAGGCTGAGGCATTAAGATAAACACAAGTTTATCAGCCAGGACCACATAGTGACTCCCAGGCAAGCCTAGACTAGAGAATGAGACACTGTCTAAAAATAAATAAAAATAATAAAAATGAAATAAGAATAAATACAAAAATATCTAAAAATAAATGAAAATACAAACAAAAACAACATCATATGCCACATAAAAAGAGTCAGTTCATGTGTTATGTAAAAGTTACTATATATCAATAAAACTGAGGTCAAAACACAATTGTTATGATTAATATGACATTAATAAAGAAAAGTGGTAATTTATTTGAAAAATATTTTATTAATATTTTTAGATTTAATACAAGGTATTAAATATACCTACCCCTTGATTTAGAAGCTTTCTTTGGGGGATTTAACCTACAAAGATACACACACATATACAAAATACTTTTATAAACTCTGATAGTTAAACTATGTTTATAATAAAAAAAGGATTAGAAACCATCTAGATACTCATCATAGATTTATGGTTTTCTTAGCCCAGTTATTTTCAACCTTCCTAATGCTGTGACCATTTAGTATAGTTCCTCATATTGTGGTGAATCCCAACCATAAGATTATTTTTTTGATACGTCATAACTATAATTTTGCTACTATTATGAATCAAAATATAAATATATGATATGTGGGATATCTTATATGTGACCCACAACCATGAAAGTATTTCACTGCTACTTCATAGTGTAAGACCCCCAAAAACTGAGGGTGCCCCAGCACCCCATGCCCCGGAAGGCAACACCCAAATCACTCATGAGAAACAGTCTCGGTGCAATAGCATGAGGATTTCTTTATTCCAGAATTCTGGGTTCCACAGCCGTACACCTTGCAGGGTTAGAGGACTATGGACCACGAGTGCCAAATTGCGACAGCTTTTATAAGTTTACAACAAAGCCCGCGAATCACAAACCAATCATTTCTTAGCACGGAGAGCCTGCGAAATGCAAGCCAATCGATTTGTACCACTCCATATTTTTTTGGCCAATCAGTTTAAATTATCGGAGCTCACGCTCAGCGGACCAATTAGTTTCCTATTTTCTTGAATGTCTATAGCTGCTTGAACTCCTGGATAGGAGTAATGGCGTAAGCAGTTAACAGAAGCAAGATAAGCTTAGCTCATTTGCAGTTACCTTATGGGACCAGGATCAACTATTCAAGGCCTTTTTGCTAGCTCTAAACAAAGGGCATGCTCTGGAATGTGACCTTTTACCTAGTTTCTAACAAAGAGCACAAAGAGTGGGCTCTGGAATATGAAGTGTTTGGGGTTCCTTAGAAGGCTGGAGTTATGCTGTATTACTTTTTATCCTTTCAATAGCTGTTACTTTGTTACTGTTATGACTCATAATGTTGTAAATAACTGATATATAGGATATCTCATATGTGACACCTGAAGGGGTCATGAGACAAAGGTTGAGAACCTCTGATCTAGACAGTCAAGCAGTTCCACTTATGGTGCTATGAGCTAACACCAAAATAACACTAAATTAAAAGGAAGAGTAGGAGGATATACAAAGCATATTATTGCCTACATTACATAAATGCTTAGTTTATCTTTGTCAGTGCATGAAAAACTGATAATAATCATTGCTCTGAAGCAGGAAACTGAAAAGCTTGGGTTAGAAAGGAGGAAAACTTGGAGTTTTCTGAAATTCATTTATTTTTACAATCTAGGTTTTTATATCATAGATGTATTTTTCATTTGAAAATTACGTATATTAAAGTAATGAAATATCAGCAAAAATAATCATAATAGAAGATAATAACTCAAAATACCTATGTCCTAACAAACTTTGTATCAGAGTGGGAAAACTTAGGTCTGATACTTAGAATATAGAGTGTTAGAATATCATGGATAACTTAGGAAAGAAAACAAAGTTGATCTGAAAAGATCTATAGATTGAAGGAAGTATTTACCTTAAGGAAGAAAAAAATATATTGTCTGTCAAGAGATTATGATGGAGGGATGGTGTCACTCATCTGCCTTCAAATATTTTGACCAGAATTGTTCCTGTCTAAAAGAACTGCAGGGATAAAAATGGAGCAGAAACTGAAGGAAAGGCCATCCAATGACCTACCCAACTTGGGATCCATCCCACAGGCAGGCACCAAACTCTGACACTGTTACTGATACCATGTTGTGCCTGCAGACAGGAGCCTAGCATGGCTGTCCTCTTCTTTGTTTCTTTGTTTCTTTGTTTCTTTGTTTCTTTGTTTCTTTCTTTCTTTCTTTCTTTCTTTCTTTCTTTCTTTCTTTCTTTCTTTCCTTCTTTCTTTCTTTCCTTCTTTCCTTCTTTCTTTCTTTCTTTCTTTCTTTCTTTCTTTCTTTCTTTCTTTCTTTCTTTCTTTCCTTCTTTCTTTCTTTCTTTCTTTCTTTCTTCTTTCCTTCTTTCCTTCTTTCCTTCTTTCCTTCTTTCCTTCTTTCCTTCTTTCCTTCTTTCCTTCCTTCCTTCTCCTTCCTTCTTTCTTTCCTTTCTTCTTTCTTTCTTTCTTTCTTTCTTTCTTTCTTTCTTTCTTTCTTTCTTTCTTTCTTTCTTTCTTTCTTTCTTTTTTTCATTTTTTTCGAGACAGTGTTTCTCTGTGTAGCCCTGGCTTGTCCTGGAACTCACTCTGTAGACCAGGCTGGCCTCAAATTCAGAAATCTGCCTGCCTCTGCCTCCCAAGTGCTGGGATTAAAGGCGTGCACCACCACTGCCTGGC